>NW_006202465.1:566816-570808 GCF_000334495.1 Tupaia belangeri chinensis | reverse complement strand
GGGAATGCAGTCTCCAAAAGAATCCACTCCTGTGTCAGCCTGCCCTTTCCTGAGGGCTCTAGGCAGCCACTCACGCCCACCTGCAGATGGGGTTTGTATGTCCTTTTCTCCATCTTTTGCTCAACACACCCACATCCTCCAAAATAGGAACGTGGTACCCACGTAGGGTTCTTGGCTCTCCTGGCCAGCACTCCTCATTGCTCACCATTTTCTGAATCAAAATGGACAGGGGACATGGCTCTGGTGTGGGAACAGCAGTACACGCGGACCTGCTGCAGTGTCTGTTTACCCACTTTTCCAGCCCAAGAATTTGCAGAATGGAAACCTTCACACAGACGTGGAGTGAGCCAGGACATTCTCCTTCTCCCCTTTCCCTGGGCCACAAGCCAGCTTGCATTCAATTCAGTAGGGAGCTGATATCCAAACGTGACCGTTCCGTTGTCCCCTTCCCAGATCTCTCCCCCCCAGTCCATCCTTTTCTGACCTAAAAAAGCAGACCAGATCAGGGGCAATAAAAAGGTACAGGCAATGCAGCCCTGGACCGGCTCCGGTCTTCACCGTCCCCCACGCCTCGCCTCGGATATCCACTGCTCTTTCCAAGATCCTCAGATCCGGAGCAGGTTGTACTCTTCTGCTTTTCTGTTCAGTGCCCAGGAGGGTACCCTGTCCCCGGTCCTGCCAGCCCCCAACGCAATGGGATGGGGAGATGGTGGTCAGGCGGGAAAGAGGTCTCAGACTACTTAGTGATCAAAATTCACGTTGACCGTTTGTCCAGCGCAGACAGTGTTAACAGTGAGCTCAGCTCGGGTCTGCGATGTTCTCTGTTCTCGGAACAGCACTCCAGCGGGAGTCAGGTCGCCTCCCTCCCTTGTCTGCCGCCTTCATTTGACACTTTGTTAAAGACATCAAACATTTGCAGCTCTCTGGAATTTCTACTTGCCTTTCCCAGATTCTAAGGGAGGATCCGCTTCTTGGGGTTAATCGACCATGTCTCTTTTTTTCTCTCTCCTGTTCCCTGGACTCTCTACCACCCCTCGCTCAAGACCCCAGAGGCTACCAGTCTCCAAAAGAATCCACTCCTGTGTCAGCCTGCCCTTTCCTGAGGGCTCTAGGCAGCCACTCACGCCCACCTGCAGATGGGGTTTGTATGTCCTTTTCTCCATCTTTTGCTCAACACACCCACATCCTCCAAAATAGGAACGTGGTACCCACGTAGGGTTCTTGGCTCTCCTGGCCAGCACTCCTCATTGCTCACCATTTTCTGAATCAAAATGGACAGGGGACATGGCTCTGGTGTGGGAACAGCAGTACACGCGGACCTGCTGCAGTGTCTGTTTACCCACTTTTCCAGCCCAAGAATTTGCAGAATGGAAACCTTCACACAGACGTGGAGTGAGCCAGGACATTCTCCTTCTCCCCTTTCCCTGGGCCACAAGCCAGCTTGCATTCAATTCAGTAGGGAGCTGATATCCAAACGTGACCGTTCCGTTGTCCCCTTCCCAGATCTCTCCCCCCCAGTCCATCCTTTTCTGACCTAAAAAAGCAGACCAGATCAGGGGCAATAAAAAGGTACAGGCAATGCAGCCCTGGACCGGCTCCGGTCTTCACCGTCCCCCACGCCTCGCCTCGGATATCCACTGCTCTTTCCAAGATCCTCAGATCCGGAGCAGGTTGTACTCTTCTGCTTTTCTGTTCAGTGCCCAGGAGGGTACCCTGTCCCCGGTCCTGCCAGCCCCCAACGCAATGGGATGGGGAGATGGTGGTCAGGCGGGAAAGAGGTCTCAGACTACTTAGTGATCAAAATTCACGTTGACCGTTTGTCCAGCGCAGACAGTGTTAACAGTGAGCTCAGCTCGGGTCTGCGATGTTCTCTGTTCTCGGAACAGCACTCCAGTGGGAGCCGGGTCGCCTCCCTCGCCTGTCTGCCGCCTTCATTTGACACTTTGTTAAAGACATCAAACATTTGCAGCTCTCTGGAATTTCTACTTGCCTTTCCCAGATTCTAAGGGAGGATCCGCTTCTTGGGGTTAATCGACCATGTCTCTTTTTTTCTCTCTCCTGTTCCCTGGACTCTCTACCACCCCTCGCTCAAGACCCCAGAGGCTACCATTTCCTTTGCTATCTTTTCCAGACGCTCAGATGGGATTCAGGAAATGAGCCTGGGAGTGAGGCTGAGAGATTTTTACTAGTTCTGTATAATATTTGTCTGCAATGTCCTTATGGTTATTATTACTAACGTTACTATTATTACTATCGGCAGACATCCTGTTTGTCATTAGAAAATAGAAAAGGGCTACCCTCATTTGGGAAGCAGGATTCAAGTGTGCCTGTGGGCAAACAAATAACTCAGCCACCTGTTTTCGCAGCTCAGTGACAATACAAATATAGATCCTCTAGGCAGCCACTATTTTGGATGTTTCAAAGCACAGAGCAGCTGGAGCCTCCCCTCTTGAGGGGCCCCTATGTGTGTGAGGCTTTTCTGCGCAGCGAGGCTCTTCTATAGTCACACAGTCCCGCAGTACACAAGACATCTTGTATTTTCAGATTTTAAAAGCTGGTCACAGTGTTCCTGTCTTCCACAATTTTACCAGGTCAAGCACACTGCAGCTGCTGTATTTCCTAGTTGTCCACCACTTCCCCAGATTTATTAACCCTTTCCAGTTGCAAGCAAAGAGTTCCTAATCCTTCTTACCACCTTGGGGACAGGTCCAGGTTATGGAGCCTCAAATTTGCAATTTGGGGGACCCTCTTTATGAAAAAGGATATTAAAAAGTTATGGGCAATGCAGACAAGTGGGTGCAAAAGTTAATATTTTTTAAATGAGAAATTACAACAAATTACAGATTTTGAACAGCGGACATATATAAAAACATCCCAGTTTCTGGAAGAAAAGCAACAATTTTGAAAACAACTATCTGGCATACCTGTATAGAATTTTTTTTCTCTCCTACAACTTTTGGCTATGAACGCTGATTTTCTCTTCATATGAAATTTTTGAAATGACATTCTCCCTAGCAAAAATAAAAAAGATAACTCAAGGTTTTCTTTGACATGATTAATCAATTTTTTTTTTTGGAGAGGTTTTTGCTATAGGGTGTGTGTGCTCTCCAGGAAGACAGAGAGAGACCGAGAGATAGAAAGCGAGAAATCACCTCCTGGGGGGTTGGCCATGCCACAATCCCTTCTCCTCTATTCTCCTCTCAGGATCTTGGGCACGCACGCACACGCGCCCGGTGTGAGTTTAAGCCACCGCGTCTAGGACTCGAACCGTGGTTGACTACGTGGGAGTCCAGCGACATAGCCATTACGCTAACTGCTGGCCCCTGATTAATCAACTTTTTATTATTATTGGCTTAAAAAGTTTTAACTTTACAACTTCTCAGTGAAGGATGGGTAAATTTTTAGTATTGTCAAATTTGAGGTAACAGCTCTCAAGCCTTGTTCTTATATGAGTTTAGGATTTCAGGGCATTTCAAGCTTTCTTATACAGATACTAATATTAAACATCTTTAATGACACACAAACCAGTTTGATGTCAGTGTTCTCACTGTACAAGTGTATTTTGACTTCTATGGTATTATAGTCAGTGTCATATTCCATGCCAAATCACCAATAACATGAACCTATGCAGATACGATTGGTCAAAGTCTCAGGCAAGGTAGGTGGGACCAGCAGTTAGTGTAATGGCTATGTCACTGGACTCTCATGTAGTGAACTGTGGTTTGAGTCCCGGACCCAGTGGCTTAAAACTCACTCACGCTGGGCACGTGTGTGTACATGCCCAAGACCCCGAGAAGAGAATGGAGGAGAAGGGATTGCAGCATGGTCATCCCTCCTGGGGGGTGATTTCTCACTTTCTGTCTCTCTGTCTCTCTCTGTCTGTCTGGTGAGCGCATGTACCCTATAGCGAAAACCTGTCAAAAAAAAAAAAAAAGCCTGGAAGGCCTTTTTTTTTTTTTTTTTGGAGAATTTTTCCTTTGGGGGGGGGCGGG
>NW_006202465.1:564465-566748 GCF_000334495.1 Tupaia belangeri chinensis | reverse complement strand
CACGCCGCAATCCCTTCTCCTCCATTCTCCTCTCGGGATCTTGGGCACGCACGCACACGCGCCCGGCGTGAGTTTTAAGCCACCGGGTCTGGGACACGAACCGCGGTCGACTACGTGGGAGTCCAGCGACATAGCCATCACGCTAACTGCTGGTTCCCTGGAAGTCCATTTTTTGATAAATCATATGATACTCTTCAGGTAGCAGTAAGACTGAAAAAGTATCTTGGAGTAAGGTACAAAGTAGAAAATAGTAAGAGGATGGTCATAGGCCATCACACTACTTTTTTTCCAGGTTCTGGCCATGTGATAAGCATTGGGGTCAGGGTGCAGGGTTAGGGTGGCCGTATCACTCCTCTCAGGATTTTGGACACACATGCACACAGCATGATTTTCAAGCTGCCCGTTCTGGGACTTGAACCACAGCTGGTCATATGGGAGTTCAGTGCCTTAACCATCATGCCACCTGCTGGCCCCAGGACTTCACACTTTTAAACTGAGATACCAGATGCTTCGCAATTTACCATGGGGTTACATCCTGATATACATAAGTTGAAAATGCATTTGATACATTTATTCTACCAGACATCATCATTTAGCCTAGACTTTTTAAAAATTTTGCCAAAAGCCATGTGCACTTGCCAGAGAGAGACAGAGAGAGGGAGACAGACAGAAAGCACACACCACAGGGAAGAATGATCACACTGCAATCTCTTCTCCTCTATCTCTCCCTACTTTTGGGATTCTGAGCACACATGCATATGGCGTGTTTTTCAAGCTGCCAGGTCAAGGAATCACACTGCACAATTGACTGTGTGAGATCCAGCTGCCTTAACCACCAGTCCATGGACTGGCCTGTCTAGTCTATTTTAACATACTCACAACAATACATTAGGCTACAGTTGGTCAAAATTAAGTTATCTAACTCAAAGCCTATTTTATTACAAAGTACTGAATATCTCGTGTCATTTATTGGATACTGTACTGAAAGTGCAAAGCAGAATGGTTGTATGGGTACTCACATGGTGGGATGCAAAAAAGCACAAAGTACAATATTTGAAAAGTGCTGGTAACACACTGCACTGAAGAGTATTTGTTGTTATTCTCATGACCGTGTAGCTGACTGAGGATTGTGGCTTGCTGCTGCTGCTGCCCAGCATGAACAGAGAGTATCTTAGAGCATATTGCTAGCCTAGGAAAAGATCACATTAAAAACAATAATAATAATTTAAAAAGTAAAAATTAAAAAAATCAAATTTCAAAATTTGAAGTACTGGGCCAACAGGCGGCATGGAGGTCAAGGCCCCGGATCCCACATGACCAGCTTCACTGTTTGAGTCCAGAACCCAGTGGCTAGAGAATTATGCTGGGTGCCTGTGTATGTATGCCCAAAATCCCAAGAGAAGATTGGAGGAGAAGGGATTGTGGTGTGGTCATCCCCCTGGGGGCAGGGGGTGAATTCTCTCTCTCTCTCTGTCTCTTTCTGGTGAGCACATGCACCACATAGCAAAAACAAAAACAAACAAAAATTCTAAGACCTGGTTTTATACCAGGTTTTTATTGCTTTCATATCATCATAAAGCTAAAAAATTGTTAGGTTGAGCCATCCTAAAAGTCCATATGAGATTCATTGATGGCTTCCTAAAGACAAGTGTGGGGCCACCCTGTAGCATAATGGCTAAGGCAGCTGTATCCCACATGGCTGACCGTGTGGTTGAGTCCTGGACCCAGTGGAAAACAAGGTGCATGTGCACACATGCCCAAAATCCCAAAAGGAAAGAAAGATGGAGAAGAAGGGATTGTGGTGTGACCATATCCCACGGCAGGATTGGGAGGGTTGCCTTCCCATTTCCTCCCTTTCTCTCTGTCTCCTGTGAACACATGCACCCTTTGGCAGAAATATTAAAAAAAAAAGAAAGAAAAGCAAGAGTGTAGTGTCAGCCTAATTAGCATTAGAGTCCAACAACCCTAGTTTGAGTCCTAGAGCTTCCTCTTACTACCCTATGAAATTTTACCAGTAATTAACTATACACAGTCTTAAGAAACACATGAATAAATTATGCAACTAAAACCCAAACTAAATGTAATTCCAAATCACCTTCCTTTTAGCTTGCTCCCCAGTATTTACAACATCTATCTTACCACCACCAAAGGGGGGGGGCAAGTTGGAATAGAAAGATATAGTAATCTTTTTTTTTAAGAATTATTTTATTTAACTTTATTTATTTATTTTTTTAATTTGACCAGGGAGAGGCAGAGTGAGAGAGAGAGAGAGAGAGAGAAAGC
>NW_006202465.1:561704-564451 GCF_000334495.1 Tupaia belangeri chinensis | reverse complement strand
AGAATCGTGGTCAGCTATGTGGGAGTCCAGCGTCCTTAACCACCACACCACCTGCTGGCCCCAAGATATAATAATCTTAAATTATGATCAATAGTCTCGTTTTTGTACCCAAAGAGAGACAGAGTGAGAAAGAGAGAGGGAAAGTGAGAAAGCAATCCACCAAGTCTGGGACTCAAACCATTGTCGGCCATGTGGGAGTCCAGCACCCTTAACCACCACACCACCTGCTGGTCCCATGAGACATAGTTTTGACTCCTACATTAGTTTTCTATTGCCATGTAATGAAATACCACAAACTAAGTGGCTTAAATTAATACTCATGTATTTGGCTCACAGTCAGGTAAGTCATAAATCCAGGCATGGTGCAACGACTGGGTTCTCTGCTCAGGGTCTCATAAGGCTGAAATCAAGTGTCAGGTTATGTTCTCATCCGAAGCTTGGGGTCCTTTTCCTAGTTTACATGGTTGTGGCAGAATTCAGTTCCCTGTAGTTATAAAACTGAGATTTTACCTCTGTTGGTCATCTGCCAGGGGCCAGTTTCAAGTCCTCGACATCATTCACACTCCTGGCCACATGGCCCCTTCCATCTTCAAAACCAGCAGTGAAAAATCTCCTTCACATTCAATTCCTTCCTTGCTTTAAATCTGTCTCACTTAAGGAAGGACCTGTCCCTTTAAAGGCTAACCTGATTAGGTCAAGCCCACCTAATAATTGTCCTTTTCATTAACTCAGTGATTCAAAACCTTGATTGTATCTGCAAAGTCTTTTTTGTCAAGTAATGTAACATAATCGTGTGAGTGATGTCTGATCATGTTCACAGGTTCTATCTATAATCACAGAGAGGGAATTACTTAAGTTGTTGAGGATCATCTTAGAATTCTGCCTACCACAACACTTTCTACAGGCCTTAGATGATACCTGTGCAAATCAAGCTTAACCTTTATTAGCTCAAGGTGAATTCGCCTCTGTATTACCTTTGCCCATTCAGAGTTTCTCATTTTTCCTGTATTATAAGGTTCTGTTACTAAGCCCCTAAACTTCAACGATATATAATCATTAAATAGTTACTGCTTACATTTCTTTTTTTAAAAATTACTTTATTTAACTTTATTTATTTATTTTAATTTAACCAGAGAGGGAGGAGAGAGATGGGCGGGGAGTGAGAAAGCAAGCCTTCAGATCCGGGACTTGAACTGCGGTCTGCCATGTGAGAATCTAGAGCCATCAACCACCACTCCACCTGCTAACCCTCTGCTTACATTTCTAACAGAAGTTACAGATGAATTGGCTAACACTATGCTGCTAAGATTTTTTTAGCATTTTCCTAAATTGGGAAATGATAGATCTTCACATCTTAGGCATTCAATAAAAGACAGTCATAATGATTTCCTATATATCCACTGGGGTATGTCAGGTTGGAGACACACAAAGGCCACCTACAAGAAAATAGTACTTGTCCTCTAGAGACTTCTGGGTCATCATTACTGAGTACCTGCCATACGTTCCACATGGGTAGAGCTGCTTTACGTAGGCAGCAGGTATCCTACATCCCTCCTCACCAGTATGTGAGGTAGGGATTATTACCAGGTCAGAAGGAATTCGTAGAAGCTAATATCCAGTCTGGACTGGAGTCATTAGAGAAAACTTCAAGGAACAGGTAAAAATGACCAAATTAATGTATTTTATTTCTTGATTCCATCTTTTGCCATTCTCTTATTCTCAAAGACCATGATATTCAGAGTTCTTCAGAATCCAACTTGAGTCACAATTTTTTTAAAATTATTTTATTTAACTTTATTTATTATTTATTCATTTGTTTATTTCAATTTGACCGGAGAGGGACAGAGTGAGAGAGAGAGAGAGAGAGAGAGAGCGCGAGGGTTAGAAAGCAAGCTGCCAGGTCCAGGACTAGAACCACGGTCGGCCATGTGGGAATCCAGCGCCTTTAACCACCATGCCACCTGCCGGCCCTGAGTCACAAATTTTATATAAACCTTGTCATCCGTTTTTCCTTTGCTTCAACCAAAAGAGACCTTCCAATCTGTATGACTCAAATATACTTCATGCTTTTTCCCTCTGTGCCCTTGCTGTACCATACCATTCTTCTAAAATAAGCAATTTCCCCAAGCCTAGTACTATAAGAGTTTATATCACATATAAGATTCACTCCTTGGGATGTTTCAGGAACATAAAAATAGACCACTACTAGTCCATTAGTAGTCAGCCCTGTGATGGCGTGGGCTTTACACCACCATGCTTCTGGGAAGAACCAGACAGTTTGACTCAGGTTAGCAAAAAAGGGATTCTTGCAGAGCATTGTGGACCCATTGCTTGGTTTATAGTTTGTGTTTGCTTTTATCACTTGACATGATACATACAAGCCTCCTTCCTTTTGAACTCCTTTAACCTCTTCTCCCATACATCCTCATGCTTCCCCGTATGCTATAAGTTCCTGAATTCTTTTCCAATCACTCTGAGTAAATGTCTTAGGACTTTTCCTCTGCCAACTTGACCATAGGTGAAAAGATCCCCCTCTAACTGAAGCAGATCATGTCCAGCCTTGTCCACAAAAAAAAACCTGAAATCGACCTGAATTAAAAACTCCTTTCATGTAGAAAAAAACACAGAGAAGAACAGACATTATCAATGCTGTCAAAGAAAGAATATCAAGGCTAAGAGCTTGGACATTGGGCCTTGGTGAAAAGACTCGCTGAGTAACAGATATATTGCTTTGTAGGGACATTTTA
>NW_006202465.1:552802-561673 GCF_000334495.1 Tupaia belangeri chinensis | reverse complement strand
TTTTTTCTGAGATCTGTTAGGACTCAGGACTTAAAAGCAGTAGACCCAGGGCTGGCAGGTGGTGTGGTGGTTATGGTGCTGGACTCCCAAGTGGCCAACTGTGGTTTGAGTGCTGGATCTGGTGGTTTGCTTTCTCACTTTCTGTCTCTCTCCTCTTTTACTCTCTTTCTTCCTAGTGAGCACATGTGCCCTATAGATAATTTAAAAATAATAAATAATACAATTGAATAATTTATTTGAAAACGAAAAAGCAATAAACCCATAGTTTTTCACTCCTCTGACTGGGTAAGCATTTCATGTTACATAAGCTGCCAAGATCACTGAGCTCTGGATGCACCATAGTGATATCCAAGATATGCAGTGGGGCCAGTTCAATGGCACAGAGGTAATGTGAAGATCAAGCAATGCCAGATCCATATGTACAACCATGGGCTTTTTCTTCTGGTCAACGTGTACACTCATGATCCTGGCTGGCTGAGAGGGCTGGGGGTGGGGAGGTGGCATGGTATAAGATACCATGAGGTATTGAGGATGCTTGTTTTTCTTTCTTGCTTGTTCTTGCCCTCTTTCTCATGAAAGATATAAATTAAAAAGAAAGGAAGAAAGAAATGCAACGGGTTACCACATTCAGTCACATACACCTTCATCTCTATTACATTGCATATTTGCCACTTTAGCAGTAGCCCAACTTTAACAACACTCTGAACCAAGTCTAGATTGTCATTCTGGCACATCGGGTAAATTCAGACAGGACTCTGAAAAGCTATAAATATATATATTTGTAAATGCTGTAGGGACAATCCTATAAACCTGCAGTTGATTTCATTTAGAGATAAGAAAAACAGAAATGAAGAGATTAAAGTAACTGTTAAGTTCATCTAGCAAGTCAGGAAAGAAGTTGACTTTGAAACCCATGTCTGGAGACTCCCATCTATTCCTACTGGACTTCATGACTAGTCTCGATAATTCAGGAGGGCCTTGCTTGCTACACCCAACCATCTAGAGTTTTTCAGAATGTGTTACAGGGGTCTTCCCCTGGTGAAGGCTGTTTTGGCACAGTAGGCTCCAAGGTATACTGACATGCAGCCAAGGAGGGCAGCACAGACCTTTTCAGGAAGCAAGAGATAAGCATATCAGAAGACAGGCAGGGCTGCAGTGCAGGAAAGGAGGAATTCAGTAAGACTTGGCAGCTGCTGCCATGACAACGGGCTCTAGGATGTGGCCTCTCTCTGGAGATCTGAGGAAGGCCAGGGTGGGTTTCTAGTCCAAGGATTCCTGTTCCTGGTGAGGCTGCACTCCCTGCCTCTGAGTCTACTCCCCCACAGCCCTCTCTTGGTTTCATGGAGTCGAGGCATTTTGCTCCCTCCAGCCAGGACTCCCCTGCTACTGCCAACTGTGCATTCTTCTCTAATGACACTGATGGCAGTACTTGGTCTCAGATGTGCAGCTGTTGCTACAGCAGCCCTCCCAGCCTGGGGTCACATACTGTTGTCCCCATCCCTGTCTCCGAGGAAATTCTAAGTTGGAAATGCAGTGACAGGAGCCTTCTCTTTTGTTTCTGGCCTTATCCAGATTGGGGCCGAGGCACACACACACACACACACACACACACACACACACACACACTCACACACATAGTACATACCCAGGGAAACAAGGAAGGGAGGGGCTCTGAGGAATGGTGTGGTAGTGACTCAGGCTACTAGAAACACACAGGGACAGGGAAGGCAGGTCCAGATTGGCTGAAAGGATGAGGCCAGAAGGGACTGGGACACTCATTCTGAGGACCAGAAGTCAGGTCCATGCCATTCACCACTTGACAAAGAGAGAAGAGTTGATGAATAAGGAAAGGAATTCATTTTAAAGCAGACCAGAGTTCATAACAGTCTCTGCCATACTGGACAAGGTACACAATTTGTATAGGGAAGGGATCAGTGAGCATACATCTGGAATCAAAGGGCAAATTATTCATTGCTTTTGCGCAAAATGATGAAGAGTCTTGATTATTGTCTTTCGGCAGGATTGCAAAGAGACTTGATAGTGTCAGGGGGTAATCACTGCTTCAGTGGTGGTTTCTGTTTTGGGCATGCAGGGCAGAATGACCAGTTTCAGTTCTCAGAAAGAGGCTTACAGATAAGCAAAGATTAACAAGGCAGTAGAAGCAAAATGGAGGCAATTAAAACAACTTAGATCCTATTTTGGAAGCAGGGAAGGTCTATGTGTGGCTTTGCAATGTTTAAGCTAATAAAATCTTCTTTAGCTAGTCATAGTTTGAGGAGTCTTTTCCCTCCCTATCTCCATAGCCAGGTATCTGTAAAGACTCAGCAGGGTTATCGTTAACTTCCATTAGTTAAGCATTAGGCACCATCTACTGTGAGGGAGGTAAAAGGTTAGGTTATGTAAGACTCATTGTGAGGTGAAAGATAGAAGTTAAAAACTGATTTTCCTAAGGTTTAATCTATTAGGATAAACTCCAAAACTAAATAGAATGTAGAGTCACTTTGGTTCTCTGAAGGCTCAATTACAGGGAGACACTGTCTGTCTCAGGGCTGGAAAGGTCTCGTGATATCACTTACTCACTTTGGGCTCTGGAGTCATGAGAGCCTCTACCCTCTCTCTCTGTTTCTGTTTGTGTCCTCCTTCTCCTGAAAAGTTAAGTGTGGAGAGAACTACAGTAGAACCATGATTGAGGTCCCTTTCAGCTCTAGGATGCTGTGACAACGACACTACTCACCATGCTGAAGAGGGGCTTCTCTTAGGAGTACCATGTGGCCTGAGTGAGGTCCATCTCTAGACTATGACTGTGGCTGCCTTTCCAGGAACCCAGGCAAGCTCAGAGCATAGAGAACTTGTGGACTCCAACATGCTCCCAGGTTACTTTGGGCCTTTCAGGGACTCTAATAAATAACCAGAATAATCTCAGCCCAAGGTGTGGATGGCAGAGGTTGGAATGGAGGAGACAGAGTCACAATCCTGGATATTTGATTCAGCATTCTTATATTTAATGAGTGTTGGTTCTGGCCTCTGTCCTGTATATGCTGATGAGTGAGACAGAAATGTCCTTGAGGAGTCCATTGACTTACAGGACAGAAATGTCTAAATGCTTAAGCTAATGCTTAACCTAATAAAATCTAAAAAAGTCTAAATCTATTACTTTTAACACATTATAATAAATTCTAAGTCTTTTGGTATTTTAGAAGCACCAGGGAAGGACACCTAACTCAGCTTGCTTTGGTGACTAACAGAGATATCTTCTGGGATAGGTTGAATTTAGGTTTTACACACACACACACACACACACACACACACACACACTGCCAGAGGGTGTGTATGCTTGCCCAAGAGAGAAAGAGAGAGAGAGAGAAAGAGAGAGAGAGAGAGAGAGAGAGAGAAAGGGGAAAAAAATCACCCCCAATGGGGCATGGTCACATTACAACCCCTTCTTCTCCATTTTCTTTCCTCTGCTTGCACTCACGCATGCCCAGCATGAGTTCCAAGCCGCCGGGTCCAGTACTTGAACCTTGGGCAGCTATATGGTAGTCCAGCCTCCTTAACCACCCTGCCACCTGCTGACCCTGACTTCCATGTTTTTTAAGGTCACTATATTGTAAATGATACTGTTTTTGTTTGTTTTTTTTTTTAGAGAGGTTCTTGCTATAGGGCACATGCACTCACCAGAGAGACACAGAGACAGAAAATGAGAAATCACCCACCCAAAGGGGGTGGCCATGCCACAATCTCTTCTCCTTCAGTCTCCTCTCAGGATTTTGGTCACACACGCACATGCACCCAGTGTGAGTTTTAAGCTTCTGGGTCCAGGACTTGAGCCACAGTCGACCATGTGGGAGTCCAGAGACGTAACCATTATGCCATCTGCTGGTCCCTCTCTTCCATTTTTCTATACTTCTGGGATTTTAGGCACACATGCCCAGTGTGTTTTTTAAGCCACCAGGATCAGAATTTGAATGATGATTGTCCATGTGAGATCCAGCTCCCTTATCCACTAGGCTACATCCTGATCCACTTTAGTTGACTTTTATTTATTGAATAGGATTTTGCTGAACAGAGAGGATAAAGGCAGTCGAAACAGTAGCAGAACATGAGCAAAAGTGCGGAGAGTTAGCCTCAAAGGCCTGACTAGGTCAGACCAAAGTTTATCAAGAATTCCAATTACAAGTGTTCTTTATGGAGGCCAGTTTGGCAGTGTACCCTAAATACACCTTATCACTCAACACTTTCACTTTTAGTCACCAATCCTAGAGAAATACACATCTGGACAATGAGGCATGCATAAAAAGGCCATTGCAGTGTATTTATAATAGCACAGCACTGGACCCCCCCCAACTCTATTATTATTAGGGAATAATCTGGTTTGTATTGGGGTGTGCAATACATGCAGTAGTTGCTTATGAACTAAATCTACAGGTAACATAGCTGAGCTACAAGAAGCAACCAAAATAACTCCATATTAAACATGACATAATAGACCAGTCATTAAAGATGCTCAGTCAGAAAAGTGCTTGCACAGCTATATTTATTGTGTCATTGTTCACGACTGCTAAGACATGGAACCAACCCAAATGTCCACAAACAGATGAATGGATTGAAAAAGTGTGGCACATATACTCCATGGAATACTATTCAGCCATAAAAAACAAGACCCTGGCATTTGATAGAAAGTGGAAGATTTATCGCTGAGTGAAGCAAGTCAGGCTGTGAAACAGAGACATTGTATGTCTCCACTTAACATATACCAATTGTCCGCACTCTATGGTAGAGACTGAAAGACTGGAGGTCATAAAAGCATTGAAAATTGTTATGGACACTGGGGACAAAGTAGAAGGAGAGTGGGAAAGGGGAAGAGTGCAGCAAGGGAAATTTGGGAAAAAATGGAGAAATGAGACATTTGTGGGACACAGATATGGTTTGTTGTCTGTTGGTGATGTCGTGTATAGTAATCTCAACTCGCCTGCTTTGTGGAATATATTATGTTGGGTAAAATCTCTTTATAAACTAAATGATGTATAATGATTGAATGTATAAATAATCATTTTTTTAAGAAAAAAAAAGATAGTTTGGTTCCCTTTTGCTAACTGAACTTGTTTACTGTTTAATTTGTAACAAAAAACCCTAATCATAGTTTTACTGAGTTTTCTTAGAAACTGGGCCTTGAAACCACAGCTGGACAGCAGATGTATCCAAGAAAACAAAAGATTGAAACATACTGGCCTTGAGAGCAAGATGACCACAATTGCAAATAGCAACTTTGGCCAACAAGTCTCCATGTGACTAAGAAAATACTGATTGCTCTGCAAAAGAGCACGTAGCTGCCTCCTTTTCCACCTCCCTTCCTGCTTATCTTATCTTTCCTTTAAAACCCCTGATCCCAGCCTGAGGCTTCAGAGATGGTCTTTGAACATTAGTTTGCCATCTTCCCAGGTCACCAAATAAAGATTTCTTTCTTTTCCACCAAGGCTTGTCTCTAAAGTATTGGCCTTCAAGTGGTGGGCAGCTGAACTTGGGTTCAGTCACTGAGCCAGACCCATAGCTGGTCTGGTTACAGTATCGACATGGAGAGATTTCCAAGGCACACTGTTGAGTGAAAGAAGAACATTCAGTCAAATGAAATGTAGGATATGATGCCAGTTATGTAATGTCATTTAGATCCTATGAACAGACACATAAATTTACTCATGTAAGTGTGTATGTATATTATATAGGTATATGTACTGCCTTCTATGAATGTTTTATATAACATATTCAATATATATGTATGTGAGAATGAATTCTACTCAAATGAATTACTTCTCCATGTACTTTGCTCATTTTCTGTGGGATGAGTAGAGCTTTTTATTGTTAAAAGGTCTTATCTCTAAATCTGTAATATATATTTTAAATATTTTATTCTAGTTTCTCATGTACCATTTAATATTCTTGGAGTTTTTTCTTTAAAGGTTCTGAAACAGATCATTCTTAATCGATTTTTCTGATGATACAAGCATCTTGTAGCAAAAAGATTCAAACTCTATAAGAGTAGGTAGGGCATGACAGTAGGGGAATGTTCACAATACCCCTGGCATCTAAAAGATGAATGCCAGGGCCAGCTCTGTAGTGCAGTGATTAAGTGCTCTACATTAGGAGATGAATCCCACATGGCTTCTGCAGTTCAAATCCCAATCTCAGTTGGTTGAAAAACATGTTGAGTTCATGTGCGTGTGGGCCCAAATTCTGACAGAATGGAGAAATAGAGAAGGATTGTGCTATGACCACACCCCATGGGGAAGGGACTTTATCTCCCTCTCTGGGGAGTATACATGCCTTCTAGCATTAAAAAATGTGGCATGGTGGTTAAGGGTGCTGAACTCCCACATGGCTGACCACAGTTTGAGTCTTGGACCTGGTGGCTTGCTTTCTCACTTTCCGTCTCTCTTGCTCTCTCTTGTTCTGTCCTTCTCTGGTCAAATTAAAATAAATAAATACAATTAAATAAAATAAGTCTTAAAAAATGCACTAAGTAAAAGATGAATGCCAATAGACTTGGCAATAAGAGATCAAGTGACATTTAAGGAGTAGGAAGGTATAATGGTTAAGAGATGTGACTTTAGAGTTAGTCAAATTTGATTCCAGGTTCTTCCACTTATTGGCTGCATGACACTGTGTAAGTGACCTAGACTTTTGGGGCTTCAGTTTCCTCATCTATTATAAATAATACCTTCCCTAAAAAGATAGGTATATTAAAGGAGATTCCAAATATAGAGTACCTGGCCCCAAATAGGTGATTGATCATTTTAAATTTCTTTTCTTCTTAATCCAAACAAAATGGTCCTCCCCACCACTATATGTGGTGGGACCTGGCCATTCATGTGGCCCTCAGACATAGGTCTCTGAGAACAATGAGAGCAACTTTATTTTTGTCATTAACATCATCCTCAAGGGACGTGGCTGTTGGGATAACTATACATATGAATGCCATGGAACATATGCAAATAAAAATAAGGAATAAATAGGGTCCAGCAGGTGGCATGGCAGTTAAGGTGCTGGGTACTCCCACATGGCCGACCATGGTTTGAGTCTCGGACCTGGTGGCTTACTTTCTCACTTTCTCTCTCTCTCTCTCTCTATGTGTATGTCTCTCTCTAGCCAAATTTAAATAAATGAATAAATAAATTAAACCAATAAAAATTAATAAGGAATAAATAAAATACAAGCTCTATAAATATATAAATGAACACAAATGCATTTGAGTGTATAATAGAAAAATATGTAAACTAATTTACATATGTACTCTATAACAAAGTAAATTGATAGAATACATAAAAGTAGCTATACACACAATGTAAGTACATGCCCTTCAATATTAGCCATCATTTTCTCTGGGTAGATTTATATCTTCTTCTTATACTTTTTGGCATTCCAGATATTCTAGTAGAAACATACAACATCACAATCAGAGAAAAAAGAGAAAACAGCATTAGACCATTAAGTTGAAACATCCACACATGCTTGCACACACTTATCTTGGCTTCAGACGAGGACAAACAGCCTAACTATATGTTGCTTCTTAGGCCACCTCAATTCCCTGGAAGGGTCTGATGCTCTGTGACTCCTGTGAGAGTCATGCTTGAGGTATTCTCCCTCCCTGCTCGGCATTATCTAGTCTCCACCTGACCTTCCCCCATAATTTTCTAGCCTTCCTGTTCTTTGTAGCTGTGTGCAACCTGCAATTCTGGCTCTGGTCACTAGATGGCACTTAGTTCTATTTTTTAAATACTAAGTTTTCAAAAAGTTCATAGAAAATGCCTATTATGAGAAAGTTATCCATAGATTTACATTAGTTTGTACCAAAATAAACTCGTACTTGAATTCAATTCTTGCACAAACCTGCAAAATCCCCTTGTATTCTCCCAAACAGGAATTTTTTTGGTAAAGGAAAGATTTAAATAATAACTTTTTATTTTTTCTCCACTTTTATTTATTTACTTTTCATTAGTTTAAATCCTTGAGGGGTACAGCATCCCACAGATCCTGTGCCCAATAGCTTTATCAAGAAGATTGCTTTGGAATTTGGCACACACTATTCCACTATTTCCATGGACATAAGTAACTTGTCTCAGAATACAAGAGGGGCCAGCAGGTGGCATGGTGGTTAAGGTGTTAGATTCCCACATGGCTGGCCATGGTTCAACTTCCGAACCCAGTGGCTTGAAAATCATACCAAGCACATGTGTGTGTATGGGCCTCAAATCCTGAGAGGATAATGGACAGGAAGGGATGTGGCCCTTGGGAGATGATTTCTAACTTTCCTTCTCTCAGTCTCTTTCTCTCTCTCTCCAGTAAGCACATATGCTCTTTGAAAAAAAAAAAAAAAAAGAACAACAACAACAAAGACGGGACCAGCAGTTGACGTAATGGCTATGTTGCTGGACTCCCACGTAGTCAAACACAGTTCGAGTCCTGGACCCAGTGGCTTAAACTCAAGCCAGGCGTGTGTGCGTGCGTGCGTGCCCAAGACCCAGAGAGGAGAATGGAGGAGAAGGGATTGAGGCATGGCCATCCCCCCTGGGGGGCTATTTCTCACTTTCTGACACTCTGTCACTCTCTGCCTTTCTGGCGAGCGCACGTGCCTTATAGCAAAAACCTCTGAATAAATTTTTTAAAAAAAGAAAAGAAAAAAAAGAAAAACACAAAGGAAAGAATACAAGAGAATATGATTGGGGACTGGCACGCAGCATGGTGGTTAAGGCACTGGACTTCCACATGGCCAACTGCATTTTGTGTCCCAGACCTGGTGATTTGCTTTCTCACTTTCCTTCTCTCTCACTCTGTCCCTCTCTGGTCAAATAAAAATAAATAAATGAAGTAAGTAAAATA
>NW_006202465.1:538272-552147 GCF_000334495.1 Tupaia belangeri chinensis | reverse complement strand
ATAGAACCCACTCCTGCAAACCCTTTTATGGCAGCATTAATCTATTGACAAGGGCAGAACTCTCATGGCATAAATACCTCCCATTAGGCCCTACGTCCTGCCCACAGAACCAGGCTCCGGGTGCTGCTGAAACTCCACCATCAATGCCTTAACAAGCAACTTTACACCAGTTCACAGCTTGGCTGTCATGCCCCCAAGCTGTGGGCTGGGCCTGTAGGGCAGGGGGCTGTTCAGACAGGAGGTGCCACTCCATTTCTCCTGAGTTGTAGCACCCCATGTCTTTGCCAGCTCCTTTGGTTTGGGAATCTCCTTTATTTCCGGACCTGGGCTGACCTGGATATCAAATACTCTGCACCAGGCAGACACAGTACTAATGTCATCACAGAACCGACCCACCCTCCACCTGCACTCCATCAGGCCAGGGCTCATTTGAGACCCTTCTGGGATTCTGAACAAGGTGGACAGGAGTGGGATGAGTGAGGTGTTCTCTGTGGTCTAACTTTATTTTTTTGCTTCAGTTGTTCTGGGGACTGCTTCACTGGGCTCTGGGAGAAGGGTTGTCCCTTCTGCTCCACTGCCAGGTTATCTGGTCAGACCCAGTTCACACTTTGCTTGCCCCAGGACTCTCCTAATCAATATGTTCTGCCAGGAAGCTTTGGAGCTTTATCTCCTTCCGTATAAAACATTTTCCAAAAGAGAAAGGAGGAAAAGGTAAAGTGCTCTGAGCTACAGTGGGGTAGTTGTTCTCCTCCGGGTGTGTCTGTCCAGGACAGCCTGGCCATCAGCCTGGGAGGGCCTGGTGCCTGCTGCAGGTTGGAGCAGGATAGTGAAAGGCAGGGCCACCCTCGAGAGGAGTGCAGTTTGGGTGCGCATTTCCACATCTGGCCTGGGTGCTACGCCCTGATCACCAGGCGGGGATGGTTTGGTCCTGCCATGTTAAACAGGCACAACATCCCCTTGAAACCTTATTTCACTCCAGCCAGAACTCCAGCCCCACCAGCATTCACCAGGCTGCCATAACCCCAAAGAATGGTCTGGAGACTTGTAGAGCTCCGCAAATGGCATCATCCAGAGAAAATTTGAAACAAAAACAAAGCCATGGGCACAGGGCTGACTGAACTGTTTTGTGAGATGATTAGCGAAGAAAAGCTGAATTTAGGAGGAGTCTTATAAAAGTTCTTGGAAAAATGTAAGTACAAGTTTATTTTGAAACAAAAAATATTTTGAAATCCACGCAGTTTTTTCGTAGTACGTGTTTTCTATGAACTTTTTGAACCCCTTCTCCCCCGCTCATATTTCTGATGTATTCTTCTCATAGTGCAAGGAAGGAATGCAAGGCATTGCTTAATGTCAGTCATGAAAAAATCCATGTTGCTAAGATGCTGTCTCTTAGCTTTTTATGTTGTTTATGGTCTTGCTTTAAGAAATCATCTCAATTTTATGTTATAAAAAATAGCGAAGTTGTTTTTATTTACCTAAAATATGCTCGGCCAAGCCTTTCATCCTTTTAATGGATATGATTACCTATATTTTCTTTATGTTATACTTTATTCTTATTCTTCAGGAGCATGCTGTATATCCCAGTGCCTGCTTTCCCCTTCAGTGTTCTAATTAACAGAAAAGTAGATTTAGGGGGTCTGAGGTACAGTCCAGGTTCTTTTTTTTTTTTTAAGAATTATTTTATTTAACTTTATTTATTTATTTATTCTAGTTTGACCAGAGAGGGACAGAGAGAGAGAGAGAAAGCAAGCTGCCAGGTCTGGACTTGAACTGAGGACGGCCATGTGGGAGTCCTGTGTCCTTAACCACCAAGCTACCTGCTGGCCCCCCGTCCAGGTTTTTGCAAGCGAAACACAACGTATAAAATAGTTAAATAATGTTAATATTGATCTGAGGAAACAATCCTTTTCCCACTTTGTTCCCTTTGGAATTGAAAATCATAGTTCTAGAGAAGCGAACACACTTACCGAAGCCTATAGAGTCAAAAAGAAACTTACGACTTCCTGACTAGGTCATATGTTGTTTTTTAATTTGCCAGAGGGCAGGTATGCTCACCTGAGAGACAGAGGTGTGGGGGAAGCATCTCCGTCAAGGTCATGTCACAATCCCTTCTCCTCCATTTCTCCATCATGCTGGGATTTTGTCCATAAATACACATGCGCCTGGAGTGGTCTCCAAGCCACTGGGCTAGGACTGAACTATGCAGTCAGCCATGTGAGATCTGGCTACTACAGCCATCAGGCCACAGGCTAGCCTGAGTGATAATTATTAAAAACTATTAACCACTATCTGTATTTCTAGCATTAACAGGATCAATAAAATAAAAAATTGAGATTTATAAATATAGAAATCACAATTTGGAGTATGTACATATATACATATATGCATTATAGTACTTTATTACCTTAAAAAGCAGTTACACATGTTTTTTCTTTTTCCCCCAGGTTCTTGCCATAGGGTTTGTGCACTCATGGAGAAAGAGAGAGATAGTGAGAGAGAAACTGAGAAATCACCCCCTGGAGAATGGCTATGCTGCAATCCCTTCTCCTCCATTCTTCTTCTGGGATTTTGGGCATGCATGCACAGGTTCCCGGTATGCATTTCAAGCTGCCATATCTGTGACTTGAACCGTGGTCAGTCGTGTGAGAGTCCAGGACCTTAATCACCATGCCACCTGCTGGCCCACGTTTCTATTTTATATGGAGTGATGTAGAAGGGGAATGTCCTAGTTTGAGCCTAACCTTTATTTTCCTCTTTAACTTATACAAGTTGAATAAGTCAGCTGAATTGTAAAGGCAAGTCTGCCAGAAATCCCTGAGAGAGAACTCATCCTAAGGCAAGTTAGGCAATTAAGATCATACTTATCCTCAGATATTTGGGAGGATGGTTCCAACTCAAAGTACACAGCAGGGTGTCTGGCTCATGGATCTGTCTCCTAGCACAGGTTCCAGTGGACTCATGTTTGAATCCCGTGGAGAAAAGGGAGGCTTTAAGGGGGAAAAAATGGAAAGGACTAGTTTGTTAAGCAATTTTAAAAGACATTTTAAACATCTATGGTTCCCACCTGGATAAATGTAACGCCTATGTTAAAGCTGGAAGAGGGGCATTCTCCATAAGAGACATGGTTCAGCTTTGGCCTACCAGGGACACCAGAGCAATCAGTGAAGCTTTGTACCTTGAGAACGTCAGCACATTAGCAGCAGTGATTAGGACCCGGTGGAAGAACCAGAACCCGTGAGAAGGGGCAGCTGTACCTAGCAGATACTGCAGTGTCTGAGAGTACAGCAGGCCAGGAAGAGAATGTGGCACTCACCTGGAATCACACAGAAATTGTGAGCACGAATGAGACCTCCTTGGGGGTACTATCCCGTATGTTTAAAGGGATTCTAGGGGTTAGGGTTCTGCATGTACAGGTAGGCACAAAAATCCAAACACAGCTCACACAATCTTCATCTCATTTGGTTCCATGGCAGCACTGAATGGCAAGTATTATTCCTAAGTAAATGAGGAAAAAAATAACCCTTCAAGAAATATAATAAATACCTGGCTTATATTTCTGCCTAGGAGAGTCAGAAGAAACATAGGGTGCGCTTGTCTTTTTTTAAGGTTTTGACAAGGATTTATTAAGTACCATCTTGTCTTTTTAAGCTAGTTGACAGTTTTTAAAATTGCTTCACATTTAAAAATTATGTTACTTTTCCAATGCAAGTAAAATGTGTCTTAAAAAATGAAAAATTCAGATAACGAAAAAAAGTCATCACCTTTTATCTTAAAACATAGCCACTTTAAACCTTTGAAGTATATACTTTTAGTTTTCCTTTGCATATTAATATATAAATATACATGTACTTTTTTTACAAAATGGGATGCTATATATGTGTGTGTGTGTGTGTGTATATATATATATATGTATATATATATACATATATATAATTCAAAAATTGCTTCTTGCACTTCACAATATATAATGTACAACTTCCCATGCAAATGGATGGGGCTAATGATGGAAAGATTGCAGCTTTTAGTAGGGAAAAATCAATTCTCTGCCAGTTCCAAGCCAGATCAATAAAACAAAGCCACGCAAATAGTTAAGATTAGGATGGGAAAAGGCATATAAGAAAATGCAAACAGAAAGTTCAAGTAGCAATGCTATTACCCAGTAAAACCGAATTTTTAATGTGCCGGACACATCAAATAGGATAAGGCCTGCTCCGTTTTGCCTTCCAATGCATTATCATCAGTTTGTTTCTTACTCTCTTCATCTCTTCTATCTCATCTGCTGCCTGTATCATCTCCTCATTGCTTAAGTTTCTGCCATGTATGTCCCCTCTAAATTGTGGGCGAGAACGAGCCAGCCTCTCTTTAAAACTTCCTTCTTCTAGCTTATGCTTTCCTACTCCGCAGGGAGGCTGCTCCATGGGAGGGCGCTCCTCAAACAGGTCCTTCCTGGAAAGGCGCTCCTGCGGGGGGCGCTCCTCGCAGAGGAGCATCTCTGGCAGCAGCTCCGGCAGGAGCTCCTCGGGAAAGAACTCCTCCTCCTCCGAGGACTGCTCCTCCGAAGATGGGTCCTCGGAGGACTGCTTTTCGGGGTGCTCTGCAGGAGGCCGCTCCTCTTCTGTCTTCGGCGCGCTCTGTGGCTGCTCCTCATTTTCTGCGCCTGATTTTTCCATGTTGACAATTCTCTTCTTCGAGCACAGTTATTCTTAGGAGACAAGAAGGCAGAGCAAGCGTCAGAACACTGGGCGGTTGGACCAACACCCCCGGCCCTGGGTTCCAATACCGCCCATTTCCTGGGTCCTCAAACCTGCGCTTCCCGAGCGGCTCCCCTGCTCTCGGGACCCCGCCTCGGGACCCCGCCGCTCCTCGGTCGCCCCTTCCTTCCCGAAACCCACCATGTTCCCGGCAGGCCTTGCCACAGGCCTCTCCTGCAGTGATAGGGGCGAGGCGGTGGGGCCCGTGGACTCAGTTCAGTCGGCATCCTCCCTCGCACCCCAGTCCCGGTCCACTGCCCACCCCTTCCCGACCTGGACCTCTCCCGGCCGTGAGCTCCTACTCGTCCTCTCCTCGAGGTGCCTGGCTGTGACCTGCAGACAGACGCCAGGCTGGGGAGGGGAAGGAGGGGAAGGAGAGTGCAGAGCAGGGAGGAGGGACGGCTGACGGACTGTGACACACCCCCTCTTCCTAGGGGCTCTTAATATGCCAGGGTGAGGCTGCACCAAATAGTGAAATGAAGGTGACTGAGAACAATAAAGTTTAAAAATAAAAGTACACAGGGACATCAAGCTTCATCCTCCGTGCCCCTACCACCTCACTCTGCAAAGCTTGTCATTTCACATGGGAAGCGGGTTAAAATATTCCTCAATATCTACTGAATCTGCTGCACCAGCGAGGATGTTTTCCAGCGTCTCTCCCTCCCTTCCGGAGGTGGGGGACACCCTCCTCCCTACCCTCAAGACCACCATTTTCTGCACAGAAATGTGGGCGCGGGGGGGCGGGGCTGGAGCGGAAGGAAAGGCCTGGACTCTGCTCTCGGGATCTGATCCCGGGGGTTACTAAGCAGCTTGGACTCTCTCGCACCGATTTCAGAGGATTGAGGGAACTTACTTCCTTCTGCTGTCCCTCTCGACCAAAGAGTAACAGAGAGACGGTGTCTGGAGAGGCAAAAAGGACCAGGACGAGAGGGACTTGGGCAGACATAGGCTCCTGGTCACGTGAGGCCCACGCGTCACTGCCGAGCTCAGATCCCCAGTCACCACTTTGACCCGAGGCTGAGCTGCAACATCCTGACAGAATCTCCTGACCCCAAGCACACCAGGCTTTGTCACTCACCTCTCTTTGTTTATATTTGCCTTTCCCTGGTTACCAGAGCCAGGCAGCAACTGTCTGATCAGGGGAGGTATTCGCTCCTCCTCTTGGCTGCTTCTGATCCCACCCCTCTCCTCCCCACCCTCTCTTTCTCAGCCACCAAGGCCCCTGCAGTTCAGATCCTGCACTGAAATTTGATCATTGCACCTTCACGAAGCTGTACAGTATCCTTCTATCCCAATACCCCCCGATTTAGTCCACACTCATAACTCTTTCATTTCCATTTAGATTCTTATCAACTTGTTTTTATTTCTTATCTCTTTCATGGGAGGCAATCTGTCAGTTTCCCTTGACATCACCATTTTGCTTATTTTGAGCCTCCAGATCTATATCACAAATAGAAGCTCAGTCCATATTGGTAGGCACTCAGTTGTAGACCTCTAGAAACAGATAAATTTGTAAAGTATGTAAATCTAAAAAGATTGAATGTTTTGGTTTTCATGAATGAAAATACACATTTGTCCATCAAAGTACAAATAGTTCAAAACATTTATTGATTATATAAAAAGGGAGAGTTCTTGGTGCAAGGCATGGCATGGCATTTCTCTCTTTCTCTCTCTCTCTACACACACACACACACACACACACACAAAGAGAGAAAAGTATGTACACACAATAGTTTATATATGTATATATAAATTATTCAATAATTATTAGTAAAAATAGAATAGATTTGGAGGCCAGCACGTGTCATAGTGGTTAAGGTGCTGGACTCCCACATGGCTGACTGTGATTCAAGTCCCAGACCTGGTGACTTGAAACTCATACCAGGTGTATGTGTGTGCATACAAAATCCCAAGAGGAGAATAGAGGAGAAGGGATTGCAGTGTGGCCATCCCCCCTGGGGTGGTGATTTATCACTTTCTTTGTTTCAGTATCTCCAGTGGGCACACATGCCCTATAGCAAAAATCTCCCTTAAAAAAAAAAAAGAAGAAGAAATAGATTTTACTAAGACTCTAAATCCTTACCTTCTTGGTACTTCTGATTGAAAACATTTGTATAAATTTATTAAATGAAATATTTGGGCCTTGAGACTGCAAGATGCGTCAGAGAAGCTATTTGGTATTAAATTATGCACAATTTTTACTCAGACCATATACTGAATAACAGTATTGAAATCATGCCTAACATACTCAATTGTCCATTGCGGGTATATGTTATTGGACCTAATGGTATTCTATGATCTTCAGCCTCATGCCTACATCTAACCTACTCCTAACAGCCTGGATGCTACTTTTTCATGCAGAAGCCTTTTGTTCAAGATCAGCCTTTCTCCTCTTTCCATGTTCTGCACTTTTAAGGTAGGTAGGCATCAGAACTGTGAAGATTTTAGAAGTTTTTATTTTTCAAACTCACGCTGTTGAGTAAGTTTCTGAGCAATAACTCCCATGTGTAAGTTCCCATTTTAGGAACTTTTGGGGGCTAGTGTTATTGCCTAGTGGTTAAGGGAGCCAGATTTCACATGGCTGATTGCAGCTCAAATCCCTGTCCTGGCAGCTTGAAAACCATGATAAAGGGCCAGCAGATGGTGTGGTGGTTAAGGCACTGGATTCCCACATGGCCAACTATGGTTCAAGTCCTGACCTGGTGGATTGAAAATTGTGCTAGGCACGTGTGTATGGATGCCCAAAATCCTGAGAGGAGAAGGCATTGTGTGGCATACCTGTGGGGAGTGATTTCTCACTTTCCCTCTCCCTGTCTCTCTCTGGCAAACACATGTGCCCTGTGGCAAAAATAAAATAAAAATCATGCTGGACATGTGTATGCTTAAATGCCGCAAAATCCCAACAGGATGGAAAAATGGAGGAGAAGAGATTGCAGTGTGAACACACCCCACTGATGCTTTCTCTGTCTTTGTCTCTCTCTGCTGAGCGCATTCATCCAGCAAGTTTGTTAAAATTTTCCATCTTATTTCATTTCTGTAACAGGTGATATCTGGCTATCCTTTTTATAATGTAGAGTGAGAACTTTCCTCATAATGGCTATGTCGCTGGACTACCATGTGGGCAACCACAATCCGAGTCCCAGACCGGATGGCTTAGACTCATGCCGGGCACATGTGCATGCATGCCCAAGATCCCAAGAGGAGAATGGAGGAGAGGGGATTGTGGCATGGCTATCCCCCCGAGGGAGTGATTGCTTGCTTTCTGTCTCTCTGTCTCTCTCTGTCTTTCTGGCGAGTGGATGTGCCCTATAGCAAAAAACTCTCAAACAAACTCTGTTAAGGGTACTGTTTCTCTCTCTTCCATATGGAATAAATAAACCCAATAATAGTGATTATTTTTTTCTAATTATTTATTTAATTGCATTTATTATTATTATTTTTTAATTTGATCAGAGAGAGAGAGAAAAGTGAGAAAGCATGCTGCCAGGCCTGGGTCTCAAACTGGAGTTGACCCTGTGGGAATTTAGCACCTTAACCACCATTCCACCTACTGTCCCCACTATTATATCTATTTTAAATAATTATTTTATTTAACTTTATTTATTATTATTATTATCATTTTAATATTCCCAGAGAGAGACATAGAGAGAGAGGGAGAAAGAGAGAAAGTAAGAAAACAAGTCTCCAGATCTGGGACTTGAACCATGGTCAGCCATGTGGGAGTCTAGTGCCCTTAACCACCATGCCACCTTATGGCTCCCCCACCATTCTATCTTTTCCATTACTCTTTTACCTTTTCCTGTGATGTAGCTTTAAACCAAGTTTCAGTAAGCATTCTTTATGTTTTTACCAAGGATTGGTTTCTCATCGTATGGTTTCTTTTCTGAAACTGTACCATTCATTCATTTCCTCGTTTTTATCTTTACTCTCCTTACATCTTGTGATGAAGAACTCACTACCTTATAAGACATTTCATTGAAGATTCAGAGTTGTGATCATTCAGAGTATTAAAATTCATTGGGCCAGGCAGTGACATAGTGCTTAACACAGCAGGATCCCGCATGACCAACAGTGCAAATTGAGTCTCGGACTCAGTGGCTTGAAAAACATGCTGAGTGCATGTGTGTGTGTCCATGCCCCAAATTCCAAAATCAGGGAGAAATGAAGAAAAAGGGATTGGGAGAGACTATTCTCCACGGGAAGTGCTTTCTCACTTTCCCTCTCACTCTGGCAAGTTCACATGCCCTATAGCAAAAAATCTATATAAAAAATACAGTGATTGACAAAAGTCTATTAACAGTTGGATGTATGAAACAGATTAGGAGGGGCTCTCAGTTTACTGCGATTTCAACTGGATTCAATAATTATATGGTACTTATAAAGTCTGCTGTGATCTTAGGATGTATCTATAGATGTATGGCACCTATTATAGTATAAAGAATGGAGATATGATCATTCCATTCTATACCAGGTAGAATATTCAATATGTTCAGAGATATTTACAAATTCAGAAACATATAGAATGACGAAGGAATTTAAAAAAAAGTCACATCAGAAATGGTTGAAATAACTGGCGATGTTAAACCTAAAAAGAAAAATTTTGGAACCAGTAGCTGGTGTAATGGTTATGTCTTGGACTCTCACATGATTGACCCCAATTCAAGTCCTGGACCCAGTGACTTGAAATTCACGTTGGGCATGTGTGCATGCATGCCCAAAGTCTCAAGAGGACAATGGAATAGAAGGGATTGCAGTGTTCCCATCCCTCCTGGGTGGTAATTTCTCACTTTCTGTTTCTCTGTCTCTCTCAGTTTCTCTAGAGAGTGCCTGCACCCTATAGTAAAAAATCCGTCTTAAAAGAAAAAAAATTTAATGAGAAAATATTATGTGAGGATTACACACATAATGCCTGGCATAAAGTCCTCAACCAATATTAACAAGGGGGCTGAATTGTGGCATAGTGGTGAAATGCATTCTCTATGAGGCAGACCTACATGGGAAGGTTCCAGGTTCATGCTCCAGAGACCCTTCTGAGTATACAGGGTACATGTGTACCCATGATCCAGGGCTGGCTGAGGCTGGGGGTGGATTGCAATGTCAAGACCTTATTAGGGGTGATATCTCTGTCTCTATCTCACTCATGGAAGAAATAATTTAAAAATAAACTTTAAAATATTAATGATAGAATGATAATTAGCAGTATTGTTAGCACTATGTCATACTATCTTACGATTACTGTAGTTAATGCTTACAGAGTACTTTCTATGTGCTAGACACTATCCCAGGTCCTTTATAAATTTTGACTCATTGACTACTCTTAACTGTCTTGTGAGGTAGTTAACTACTATTGTGTCCAATTTTGTAGATGAAGAAGCTGAGTCACGGAAGGGTTAAGTAGCTTGCCCAGTATGTCTTACAAATGAGAAGGTGGCTGGCAGCTGCTGCCATGACAACAGTCTCTAGGATATGGCCTTTCTCTGAAGATCTGAGGAAGTCCAGGGTGGGTTTCTGGTCCAGGGATTCCTGTTCCTGGTGAGGCTGCACTCCCTGCCTCTGAGTCTACTCCCCCACAGCCCTCTCTTGGTTTCATGGAGTCGAGGCATTTTGCTCCCTCCAGCCAGGACTCCCCTGCTACTGCCAACTGTGCATTCTTCTCTAATGACACTGATGGCAGTACTTGGTCTCAGATGTGCAGTTGTTGCTACAGCAGCCCTCCCAGCCTGGGGTCGCACACTGTTGTCCCCATCCCTGTCCCCGAGGAAAATCCAAGTTGGAAATGCAGTGACAGGAGCCTTCTCTTTTCTGTTTCTGGCCTTATCCAAACTGGAACCTAGACACACACACACACACACACAGTACATGCCCAGAGAAACATGGAAGAGGCTCTGTGGAAAGGTGTAGTAGCAACTAGGGCTACTAGAAACACACAGGGACAGGGAAGGCAGGTCCAGACCTGGACTGAATGGAGACAGTCCCAGACTTGGGGCTGGTCAGGGTTCATAATGTCACTCATTGTGGGCCAGAATAATGGGAGCCTCTGTCCCTCCCTCTGACTCTGTTTATGTCCTTCTCCCTAAAAGGTGAAGGGAGGCTGTAGTAGAACCATGACTGAGGTTCCTTCCAGCTCTAGGATGCTGTGACACCACACTGCCCACCCTGTTGAGGAGGGACTTCTTTCAGGAACACACTATGGCCTGAGTGAGGACTGTCTTTAGACTATGACTGTGGGTACATTTCCAGAAACCCAGGCAAGCTCAGAGAACAGAACTTAGTCTATGGTGGCCTTCTCAGCTATGCTCCAACATGCTCCCAGGTTACTCTGGGCCTTTCAGGGATTCTAATAAATGACCAAAACAATCCCATCTTGAGATCTGGAAAACAGAGGTTGGAACAGAGGAGGGGCTGGCTACGTATTTCCAAGGTTCAATGTGAGATAATGATATAAGGTATCTTGTTCTAAAAGCAAGAGAAAGAAAGTGCTATTAATGGTACTTAAATAAAAAGTGTTCTCTTTTGATTTGGCATGTTTTTTTCTTTCCTTTAAAAATAGCTTTCTTTGGCCAGCCAGTAGCATGATGGTAAAGGTGGCTGGATCCCATATGGCTGATCTGCAGTTTGAATCCGGGACCCAGTGGCTTGAAAAATATGCCAGGTGTGTGTGTGTGTGTGTTGTGTGTGTGTGTAAAATCCCAAGAGGAGAATGGAGGAAAAGAGATTGTGATGTGACCATGCCCCTATAGGTGGGGAGGGTGTGTGATTACTCACTTGCCCTCTCTCACTCTCTCTCTGGCGTGCACATGGACCCTATGGCAGAACTTTAAAAAAATAATTTAAAAGTTGTAGATTTACAGAATAATTGAGAAGGTACAGTATTCTCATGTATCCCACAGCCCATTTCCTCTATTATTAACATCTTATGTTAGTATGCTGTGTTTGTTATAATTAATGAACCGATATTTATAAATTATAGTTAAAGTCCATAGTTTATTAAGATTTCCATTGGACTAGCCAGTGGCATGGTGGTTTAGTTGATGAGATCCCACATGGCTAACTATGTGATTTGAGTCCTGGACTTGGTGGCTTGAGAAATATACTGAGCAGGCATAACAGATGGCATAATGCTTATGTACCTGGACTCCCATGTAATTAACCATGGTTTGAGTCCTGGACCCGGTGGCTTAAAACTCATGCTGGGCACATGTGTATGCATGCCCCAAATCCCGAGAGGAGTATGGAAAAAAAGGGATTGCAGTGTGGCCGTAACCCCTGGGGGGTGATTTCTTGCTCTCTCTCTGTGTCTCTCTAGTAAGCGCATGTGCCCTATAGCAAAAATCTCTCTTAAAAGAAAAAAAATATACTGAGCACATGTATGTGCGTGTCCAACATCTCAAAAGGAGGGAGAAATGGAGGAGAAGGGACTGCAGTGTGACCAGCCCCCATAGGGTGCTTTCTCATTTTCCCTCTCTCTACCTCTGGTGAGCACATGCACCTTCTGGCAAATAAAAAAAATTAATAAAGGATTTTCTTCATTTTTACCTATTTTTTTGTATTCTATGATCCTATCTATTGTATTTTTAGTTGTTATGTCTTTTTAGGCTTCTCCTGGCTCTAGCATTTTCTTAGACTTTCTGTATTTTTGATGAACTTAACAGTTTTGAGTGCTAATCAGATATTTTGCATTGGGTTGTTGCAAAAGTCATGATGCATTTTTGCATTAAAAATAGAAAAAAATAGTGGCTTGTATGCTATAATGATGTATAGTGAATGAATGTAAACAAATAAATTTAAATAAAAAAATAGAAAAAATACATGACTTTTCTGATTAACCAGTAGCATGTTCCTGTATTGAAATTTGATGTTTTTCTCATGGTTATACTGAAATAGTTTCTTTTTTTTTTTTTTTAGATTTTTGCCATAGGGCATGTGTGCTTAAAGGAGAGAAACAGAGAGGGAAAGTGAGAAATCACTCCCCAGGAGGGATGGGCACACCCCAATTGATTCTCTCAGGATTTGGGGCACACACACACACACACACACCATGTGATTTTCAAACTGCCCAGTCCAGAACTCAAACTGTGGTCAGCCATGTGGGAGTCCAGTGTTTTAACCACCATATCACCTGCTGGCCCCTAGACTGAAGTTTTGGATATGGAGAAGAAGATCACAGAGGTAAGGTACTGTTTCATCTCAACATATTGAGGGTACATACTATCCGTGATTTATAACCTAGTGATTTATGACCATTGTTAAACTTGACATGGTATTTTTTATTTATTATTTAATGTCATTCTAAGTAAAGGAAAATTAAATATTTTAAAGGTTTTTGCTATAGGATGTGTATGCTTGCCAGAGAGAGACAGAGAGAGGAAAAGTGAGAAATCACCTCCCAATGGGGATGGCCATGCCACAATCCCTTTTCCCCTAGTCTCCTCTCAGGATTTTGGGCACCCACACACATGTACCGAGCATGATTTTCAAGCTGCTGGGTCTGGGATTCAAACCACAGTCAGCCTTGTAAGAGTCTAGCACCTTAACCACTACATCACTGCTGTCCCCAGAAAATTCAATTTTTTTTTCATCAGAGAGTACATGTGCTCATATACACCACAGAGACAGAAAAAGAGAGAGAGAGAGAGAGATCCCAGTGATTTTACTACAGTCCTTTTCCCTCCATTTCTCCCTCCCACCAGGATTTTGTGCATGCACACACGTGTCCTGCTTGTTTTTCATGTTACCAGGGCCAGGATTAGAAATTGTGTATGTGGAATCTGTCTCCCAATGCACAGCACTTAAGCAATGTACCATGGGACCAGCCCAAATCAAAAGTTTTTGTTATTAGCATGAATTATGCAGTTCATTCTTATATTGTACAATGACAGTTTTAAATGCAAATATAGAAGTATTTGACTCATGAAAAGTGTTTGCACATCTATGTTTATTGTGGCATTATTCATAATTGCTAAGACATGAATCCAACCCAAATGTCCACGAATAGATGAATGGTTTGAAAAACTGTGGCACATGAACTCCATGGAATACTATTCAGTCAAACAACAGGACCCTGGCATTTGATAGAAAGTGGACAAATATGTGTCCCGACCCGGGGGGACAGGTGAACAGGGTT
>NW_006202465.1:535132-538243 GCF_000334495.1 Tupaia belangeri chinensis | reverse complement strand
GCTCAGTGTTACAACACGGAGACGACACAGTGTCTTCAGGGTCGTCCATTTATTGTGGGCAGCACGGTACAGCACGGAGACGACGCAGTGTTACAACTCATCTATTGTGAGCAGCACGGAGATGACGCGGTGTCACAACTCTTCAGGGTCTTCTGGAGACGATGTGGTGTTACAACTCTTCAGGGTCTTCTGGGTTGTCTGTGTCGCCTGGAGATTGTGGGCCAGGGATCCTGGTTATATACATGTTGGTGGGCCGTGATTGGTTGTAAAAGGTGAGTTATGATTGGTTGTAAAAGGTGGGTTATGATTGGTTGCTTTTGGACCAATCACGAGGTGCCGGATATGCAAATCTGAGGGATTCTAGTGGCCAATCAGAGCAAGGTTTTGAAGGTGAGGTTTTTGAAGGGGAGCCAATCATGGCAATTGTTTGCTCTCTGAGAAAACTCAGCAGACTTGCTGGTGTGCAGCCTCCCACAAATATGTAAGATTTATTGCTGAGTGAAGTAAGTCAGGCTATTAAAGAGAGGCATTGTGTGTCTCCAGTTAACATATACCAACTGTTTGCATTCTATGGTATAGATTGAAAGATTGGAGGACATAAAAAACATTGAAAATAGTAATGGACACTGGAGACAGTGTGGAAGGAGGGTAGGATAGGGGAAGAGTGTATGGAAGAAAATTAGGGAGAAAAATAGAGAGGTAAGGTATTTGTGGGTCACAGAAATGGTTTATTACCTGTTGATGATAACGTGCATAGTATTCTCAACTGGACTGGTCTGAGGTGTATTTCATGTTGGGTAAATTCTCTTTACAAGCTAAATGATGTATATCGATTGAATGTATAAAATTATAATAATAAAGCATTTGACTTGTATGCAGAATTATGCAATTCATAATTTGTAGTTTATGCATGCACATGTATTAATCTCTTACCAGACAGTGCTAACCCTGCACAAAACTAAGTCAACTGTTTATATTTCACTTCTTGATTATGTGCACACATGCAGTCTAAAATACTCTCTACCTTTATCTTGTTCATGAGTAAGGAAGGACTGAAAGGAAAAGGAATTATATAGGTTTCTCTATCTGTCCCTTTTCTTTGTTGCCATCATTTTCAATGCAAGTAGTTGGCAATACAGGGAAGTAACTCAAGAATATAGGATATGATTGGGTTTCATGGCCATCTTTGTTTCTTTTTCTTTTTTTTTCTTTTTTTTTTTTTTTTTTTGAGAGTTTTTCGCTATAGGGCACGTGCGCTCGCCAGACAGAGAAAAACATAGACAGAAAGCGAGAAATCACCCCCCAGGGGGGATGGCCATGCTGCAATCCCTTCTCCTCCATTCTCCTCTCGGGATCTTGGGCATGCACGCACATGCGCCCGGCGTGAGTTTTAAACCACCGGGTCCTGGACGCGAACTGCGGTCGACTACGTGGGAGTCCAGCGACATAGCCATTACGTTAACTGCTGGTTCCCAACCATCTTTGTTTCTTAAAATGTGGTTTTCTGTGTTGAAAATAAGTGCCGAATGGACCCAAAAGTGTGGCCTCTCTTGGCCTTCAGCACTCAACCCCTGCCTTTTACTCAGTAATAGAAATAACATCCTTACCTTTTACTTAGTTTCTATCTTGTGCTCATGCATTTCAGATCCATTGGAATTCTGTGCTCATGGGAACGCTATGTGCAATTAGGGCAGCAAGAACAGCAGGCACAGATGTTGTGTATCTTTTGCCCTGTCCTTTTGTTAATCCCATGCTGTCTTGACTACTGCACTTTTTTTAAAAAACTATTTCTTCTACGAATAAGAGAGATGGAGAACACTCCCAACAGGATCTTGACACCACAATCCATCTACTAGCCTCAGCCAGCCCCAGATCATAGGCACCCAGCACACTGTGTGATGTCTCTGGATACAAACATAGAACCTTCCCACATGAGTCAGCTTTGCAAAGCATCACATTTTACCACTATGTGACCATCCAGCCTGGATTACAACAGCTTTATGGAGAGACTGCAAGTCTGATATTATCAATCTTCAGATATTCTTCTTTTTTCAAGATTGCTTTGATTGTTACAGGTTATATGCATTTACTTATGAACTTTAGAATCAACTTACTGATTTTTACACCCACACACAGAATGCCTGCTGGGATCTTAATTGGAATTACATGGACTATACAGATCAATCTGGGGAGAATTGCCTCTTTGATAATACTGAGCTTCTGATACCTGAACATGGTATACTTCTTCATTTATTTAGATCTTCCATAATTACTCTCAGTGATGTAGTTTTCAGTGTACAAATCTTCACATATTTGATAAAGTTTGTCCCTAATTATTTCATGCTTTCTGATACCATTTTAAATGGCATTTAAAATTTTCAGCTGCAAAATGTTTATTTCTATTTACAATAAATACTTAACTTTTACATATTGACCTTTTATCCTGAGATCACGCTAAATTCATTTAGTAATTCTAATAATTTTTTTGTAGATTCGTAGGGCATTCTATGAATATGATGATTTTCCTGCAAAGACAGTTTTACTTCTTACTTTTTCATCTACATGCCTTTTCCTTTTGCCTGTTCTACTAAGTGGGGATTTTCAGGACATTGTTGACTAGCAGTGGTGAGAGTTGACATCTTTGCATGATCCCTGATCATAGATGGAAAGTATTCAGTATTTCACTATTAAATATGATAGCTATAGTTTTGTTTTTTTTTAAATTTAATTTAATTAATTTATTTTTTTCAAATTTCACCAGAGAGAGAGAGAAAGGGAAAGTGAGAAAGCAAGTCACCAGGTTCAGGACTCAAACCACAGTCAGTCATTTGGCAGTCTAGTACCTTAACCACCATGCTATCTGCTGGTTCCAAGTATTGACTTTTTTAGTATATGTGCTGCCGAAGCGAGCACCCAAGTATTGACTTTTATTAAATAATTTTTTAAAATTTATTTTATTATTGTTATTCATACATTAAATCGCTATACATCATTTAGATTGTGAAGAGACTTTACCCAGCATGATATACACCTCAGTTCAGCCCAGTTGAGACCGCCATACACATCCTCATCAACAGATAATAAACCTTATCTGTGTCCCACAAGTGTCTT
>NW_006202465.1:529584-534627 GCF_000334495.1 Tupaia belangeri chinensis | reverse complement strand
ATATAACTTTAATACTTTATTGAATTCAATTTCCCAGAATTTTGTTATTTGTTTTTGCAGCTATATTTCTGAGGTCTTTTGTTTCTTGTAATGTTTTTGCATTGGTATCAGTGTAAGCTTTGCCTCATTATATATACAGAGGAGGCCCCTTCCCCTACTTTCTGAAATAATTTTTTTTTGGAGAGGTTTTTGCTATAGGGCGCGTGCGCTCACCAGAAAGACAGAGAGAGACAGAGAAACAGAAAGCGAGAAATCACCCCCTGGGGGGATGGCCACACCCCAGTCCCTTCTCCTCCATTCTCCTCTCAGGATCTTGGGCATGTTCGCACATGCACCTGGCATAAGTTTAAGCCACCGGGTCTGGGACTTGAACTGCAGTCAACTGCATGGGAGTCAAGCAACATAGCCATTATGCCAACTGCTGGTCCCTGAAATAATTTATTTAAAATTTATATTAATTCATCCTTAAACGTTTGCTAGAATTCACTAGTGAAGATATATAGGCCTAGGGTATTCTTGGAAGGTTTTGAACAAGAAATTGATTTTCTTTTATAGATACAAGCTGTGGCATACTGGAGCTGGCTTATTGACACAGCTGAGAACTGATTGTTACCATCTTTTACCAAATCCACATTCTGTGATGACACGTTGATAGACTGCAATTGGTCATGGCTAACACTATACAGATGAAGTACTCAATGAATCAGGGCTTTTATTTTCTTCAGGAGACCTAATAATTAAATACCACTTTTCTGTTTGAGTTTTATATTTATTTTTTGAATAAACTTGATAATCTGTGTCTTTCAAGGACTCTGTTAGTTCTATCTATGTTATCATGTTTATTGGCATAAACTTGTTCATAATATTCCCATACTATCATTTAAATGTTTGGTAGATCTGTAATGATCACCCCTTTTCATTCTTTCTTTAAAGTTTATTATTATTATTTTTCATGAGAGAGAGAGAGGAAGAGAGAGAAAGAAAGATAGGCACCTTTGGCAGGTATAGTTCAAGACAGTTCGAATCGTGTTTTTTCTTACCTGAGATAAAAGCATCTTGATTTATTAAAGGAATTTATAGTCCTGCTAGAATGACTAGTAGTGGCTGGTCATTATGAAAGCTTTAAGGGCCCACCCTGTAGCCTAGTGGTTAAGGAAGCTAACTTCCACACTAACCACAACAGTTTAAATCTTGGTCCAGGGGCTTAAAAAAACACACCGGTGTTCATGTATGCACACCCAAAATCCTTACAGGGTAGATAAATAATGAAGTGATTGTAGCATGACCACGCTCACTGGAAGATGTTCTTTTCCTCTCTCTTCATCTCTCTCTGGAGAAAGCACACACCAACTGGCTATTAAAAGAAAAGGAAAACGTTAAAAATCTACTTGTATTGTATAATCAGTGATGAACTGCTTATTAGGATTATTTAGTTATTGGTAAACATGAGCTACTCCTTAATTGTGAAGATTCTTAAAAATCAGGTTACTAAAGAATCTAAAAGAATACCTCATGGATTTCTGTGAGGATGAAGTGAATTAATAAATCTAAAACATATAGCACAGTGCTTGTCAAAAAAATAGTACTATGCAATAATTGTAGAATAAATTCTTTTAAAAATACAACCCTATGTCTTTCTCTTAAAACTCAGTGGAAGTAGTTTCCAAGGGGTCCACAAACAGGGATGTGCCTTATTCTAAACAGCTCTTTGCTTTTCCTGGGTGACTTATCTCCTTTTACTTTCTAGGCCATTGTGCCCAGCTACTCTCTTAAAAAACCTTAAGGGTTTAAGATACATGGGTGGAGATGGGGAGATTAGGTATGTGTTGTCTTGAGAAGCTGTCAGGAAACATGAAGGGCATGAGATTTTATCCTCCTTGCAAGTTAACAAAGTAGTCTGCCACAGCCTTGAGGATGATGTCAGAAGACACAAGACTCCTAGGTCAGAGACAAAGGACTGCATTTTTCACTCACAGAACAGACACATGAGGATCAGGCTCAATTGGTCAGCTGCTTCTCCATATTCCACATGGATGATGCAGAGGACCAGGTGGATGTTGCACATATACTGAATTTGCATCACACTTGAGGAACCCTGGCCTGGGGAACCTAAATTGTGTAATAGGCTTCAAGCAAACCCACTCTTTGCCCTGCAGGTAGGCATTATCTTTATTATACTGGGAAGTAAGCAAATCTTCCCTTTGTGCTCCATACCGGGTCTCACGTCCGGTTCCGCGGCTGCTGCTGCTGCTTCTGCTGCTGCTGCTGCGCGCCAGGGGCGTGAGCCCCTGGGGGCTAGGCCTCACTCTTGTGTTTCAAACAACATTTCTGAATGTCATTTGCACAACAAACAATTAACTCATTGAAAGTGTACAATGAAGTGCCTTTTAATATATTCACAGATGTGTGTAATCATCACCACAGTCAATTTTAGGACATTTTTATCACATTATAGAGGAAGCTTATACCCTTTAACTATGATTCCCCAACCCTAACCAATCGCTGGACTACTTCTTGCCTCTAGGGAATTTCTTATTCTCTACATTTCATATAAATGAAATCATGTAATATATGAGCTTTTGTGATTGGCTTCTTTTATTTAGCATAATTTTGAGGTTCATCCATGTTGTAGCCTGTATCAGTACTTTATTTATTTTATTTAAAAAAAATTTTAAGAGAGGTTTTTGCTATAGGGCGCATGTGCTAGCCAGAAAGACAGAGAGAGACGGAGAGACAGAAAGCAAGAAATCACCCCGTGGGAAGATGGCCATGTCACAGTCCCTTCTCCTCCATTCTCCTTTCAGGATCTTGGGCATGCACACACATGTACCCAGTGTGATTTTAAGCCACCTGTTCTCGGACTCAAAACCGTGTCTACTGACTACATGAGAGTCCAGCGATGTAACCATTATGCCATCTGCTGGCCCAGTACTTTCTTTTTAATGGCCAAATAGTATTTCATCATCTGGATATACCACACTTTATTTATCAGTTCATCAGTTGATGGACATTTGGGTTGTCTCACTACTTGGCTATGATGAATAATGCTGCTATAAACATTCATGCCCAAGTTTTTTATTTTTTAAGTTGTTGCCATAGGGCATGTGTGCTCACAGGAAAAAGACAGAGAGAGGGAAAGTGAGAAATCACCTCCCAGGAGGGATGACCATGCTGCATTCTCTGTTCCTTCATTGTTTACTTGGAATTTTGGACATGAACACACACACGCATTGCATGATTTTCTAACCACTGGGTCCAGGACCCAAACTGCGGTCTGTTATGTGGGAATCCAGTGCCTAAACTACCATGCCACCTGCTGGCCCCCATGTATGAGTTTTTATTTGGACATGTTTGTTTCTCTTGAGTATGTAATTAGAGGTAGAATCTCTGTGGTAAGTGTTTAACATTTTGAGGAGCAGCCATTTTATATTCCCACCAGCAGAGTATGAAGAGTTTTATTTCTCATCATCCTCACTAATACTTGGTATTATTTGGATTGCTCATTGCAAATATGTAGAAATACAATAGATTTTTCTACATCAATATTTGATCCTGCCACCTTGCCAAACACATTTATTTGTTCTAACAGTTTTTTTCCTGGATTCCTTAGGTTTTTCTACATAAAATCATTTAATTCATAAATAGAAATCCCTATGGTCTGAATGTTTGTGTTGCCCCAAAATTCATGTTGGAACCTAATCCCCAATGTGATGATATTAAGAGATGGAGACTTTGGGGTAATTAGATCATGAGGGCAGAGCACTAAAAGGTATCAGTGCCCTTACAAAGAGGCTAGACAGCACTTGTTTGGCCCTTCCATCATGTGAAGACACACATAAAAGGCACATGTATGAACCATAAATTGAGCCCTCACCATACACCAAATCTGCCAGTACCTTAAGCTTCCTAGCCTCCAAAACTGTGAGAACTAATGTTCTGTTGTTTATAAACTACCCTGTTTGTGATATTGTTACAACAACCTAACAAACTGAGACAAACAGTTTCATTTCTTTCTTCTCAATCTGTATGCCTTTTATTTCTTTTTCCTACCTAACTTTCATGGCTGTAGTACAATGTTGAAAAGAAACACAAAGGCAAATATCTTTGTCTTGTTCCTGATTTTTTTTTTAAGTTTATGTATTTCTTCCATGAGAAAGGAACAGCACTCCCAACAGGATCTTAACACTGTGATCCACCCTCAGCCTCAGTCAGTCCTGCATCATGGGTGCACATGTGCCCAGTATACTCAGGTAGGTCTTGGGAGGGGAACCAGTGAACCCAGAAACTTCACATGTGGTTTAGCTTCTCTGAGTATAATGTTTTACTGCTGCACCACCATCTGGCCTTTTGTTCCTGCTCTTAATGGAAAAGTAAGTTTTTATTGTTATACAAGTTAACTGTATTTTTTTCATATATGCCCTTTATCAGATTAAGAAATTTCCTTCTATTCTTAGTTTGTTGTGTATTTTTGGTGTTGAATTTTAACAAATGCTTTTTCTGCATCTTTTGAGATCATAATGTAGTTTCACCAGAGAGAGACAGAGAGAAAGTAAGAACGTTAACCACCAGGCTTGGGACTTGAATCATGGTTGGCCATGTGGAAATCCACTGCCTTAACCACCATGCCACCTGTTGGCCCCATAATTCTTTTTATATATTGTTGGATTTGGTTTTTAATATTTTGTGAGGATTTTTACATCCATATGCATAAGAGATATTGGTCTGTTCATTTCATATGATGTCTTTGTGTGGTTTTAGTAACAGAGTAACACTGACCTCATCGAATTAGTGGGAAAATATATACTACTCTTTGGAAATGTTTATCAAGAATTGGGATTAACTCTTCTTTGCATATTTGGTAGAATTTTTTAATAATTATTTTAATTAACTTTATTTATTATTATTACTATTATTTTCCAGTTTGATCAGAGAGAGAGAGAGAGAAAGAGAGGGCAAGTGAGAAAGCAAGCCACCACCAGGTCTGAGACTTGAACCATGGTTGGCCATGTGGGAATCCAGTGCCTTTAACCACCACGCCACCTG
>NW_006202465.1:514992-529532 GCF_000334495.1 Tupaia belangeri chinensis | reverse complement strand
TGAAGCCATCTGGGGCAGGATGTTTCCTTGTTGGTAGCTTTTTTTTTTTTTTTTGAGAGGTTTTTGCTATAGGGTGGATGCACACACCAGAAAGAGAGAGACAGAAAGACAGAAAATGAGAAATCACCCCCAGGGGGAATGGCCACGCCACAATCCCTTCTCCTCCATTCTCCTCTCGGGATCTTGGGCACGCATGCACACATGCCCAGTGTGAGTTTGAGCCACCAGGTCCGGGATTCGAACCATGGTCGACTACATGGGAGTCCAGCGACATGACCATTACCCTAACTGCTGGTCCCTGATGGTAGCTTTTTGCTGGCTAATTCACTCTCCTTACTTGTTATAGATATATTCAGATTTTTATTTTCCTTCTGGAGTCAGTTGTGATAGTGTCTTTCTAGGAATTTGCTAATTTCATCTAAGTTACTTAACTCATTGGCAGACAATTATTCATAGTATTCCTTTATAAATCTATTTCTATAACATCATTAGTACGGCACCCTCTTACATTTATGCTTACTATTTATTTCTTTAATGATAGAGCAAGAAAGAAACAGAGACAGGCAACCCCAACCTCAGCCAGCTAGGATCATGAGCATAGCACATACTCAGCATGTACAGGGAGACCTCAGGATATGAACCCAGGACCTTCCCATATGGCCTCAGCATCAGAGAGTATTGTGTTACAGCTGTAGTACAACAGTTAACCTCTTTTTTAAAAAAACTTTATTTATTTCTTCCATGAGTGAGCCCTAATCACAGGCATGTGCATACCCAGAGTACTCAGGGAAATCTGTAGACTTGAACTAGAAATTTTCTCATATGGGATTTCACTGCAGAGTGTTGTGTTTTACTGCTGTGCCACTGTCTGGCTCCCCCCACCCCACCCCCCCGCTTTTTTAAAGACTTATTTTATTTAACATTACTTATTTATCCTTAATTTGACCAGAGAGGGACAGAGCAAGAGAGAGAGAGGGAAAGTGAGAAAGCAAGCCTCCAGGTCCAGAACTCAAATGATGGCTAGCCATGTGGGAAGTCCAGTGCCCTTAACCACCATGCCACCTGCCGGCCCCTCCCATTTCTGACTCTAGTAATCTGAGTCTTCTTTATTTTTTCCTGAGTAATAAATCTGTTATGCTAATAACATTTGTTAATAAAATAAGCAGCATATGAACTGATACCATTCTTAAATGCCCTAACAACTCTACTTTTTATTGGCTAGTTTAATCAATTTATACTTAATGTTATTACTGATATAGTTAGATTTACAGCTATTTTGTTTTTTGTTTTCTATGTCTCAGGTCTTTTTTTGTTGTTCCCCTATTCTTTCTTTACCACTTTCTTTTTCTTTTAATGTAGCATGTTCATTTCTTTAATGATTATTTTACTCTTTTTTTTTTTAAGTTATTTTCTTAGCGGTTGCTTGAGAACTTACCATACACATATTGGCTTATCAGAATTGGCCTTAGATTTGCACTAATTTAATTCAAGTGAGATATAGAAATGTTAATCCTATGTAGTTCTTTTTCTTTTCTGCCCTTTGGTGATATTATTGTTATATGTATTATACCTATATATCTGACAAACCCAACAATATATCATCATCATCATCATCATCATTTTTAGGGTACATGTGTTCACCTGAGAGAGTCAGGCACAGAGAGAAAGGGGGAAAGTGAGATGTCACCCCTCAGGGGAATGTTCATGCTGCAATCCCCTCCCCTCCATTTTCCTCTTGGGATTTTGGGCATGCACGCACACAAACCCAGCATAATTTTCAAGCCACCTGATCTGAGGCTCAAACTATGAAGTCAGCCAGGTAGGATCCAGCTGCTCCAACCTCCACACCACCTTCTTGCCCATTACAATTATTGCTTTGTATAAATTTATGTATTCTTTGTTTAGGTTTTTGCCATAGAGTTTGTACTCTTGCCGCAGAGAGACAGAGAGAGGGAAAGTGAGAAATCACCCCCAATGGGGGGTGGCCATGCCACAGTTCCTTCTCCTCCATTCTTCTCTCGGGATTTTAGGCATACTCATGAAGGTGCATCCAGTGTGAATTTCAAGCTTCTGGGTCTAGGACTCAAACTGTGGTTGTGAGTCCAGCACCTTTTCCACCATGCTACCTTTGGCCCCTAGATTTATGTATTTTAAAGAAGTGTAGAAAAGGAAAAAGAATGCTTTCGTTGTAGGGCACATATGCTTGCCAGTGAGAGACAGTGAGAGGCAAAGCGAGAAATCACCCCCCAGGGAAGATGGTCATGCTACAATCCCTCTCCTTCATTCTTTTCCTGAGATTTTGGGCACACATGCTTATGGGCTCAGTATGAGTTTCAAGGCACCAGGTCCAGGACTCAAACCACTGTTGGCCATGTGGGAGTCCAGCACCTTAACCACCATGCCACCTACTAGCCCCAAATGTGCCTAAGTTTTATTTCCATATTGCACTGACTCGGATAGATCAGAATCTTCTGTTTTCCATAAAAACTGGTCTATTTTGGGATCTATTAGATTCTTTAAAGTTCCATTTTTTTTCCTGGTGTGTGAGTCGTTTTCTTTTTTAAAAAAATTTATTTATTTTTATTTATATATTTTTAATTATTATTCATACATTAAATCACTATACATCATTTAGATTGTGAAGAGACTTTACCCAGCATGATATACACCTCAGTTCAGACCAGTTGAGATCACCATACACATCCTCGCCAATAGATAATAAAACTTATCTGTGTCCCACAAGTGTCTTACCTCTCCATTTCCCCCCCTCCACATTTCCTACGCTCTTCTCCTCCCATACTCTCTTTCCACTTTGTCTCTAGTGTCCATTACAATTTTTGATACTTTTATGTTCCATTTTTATAATATGGCATTTTAGCACAAGTGGCTGCATTTTTTTTTCAAAGAATTATTTATTTAATTTTACTTATTTAATTATTTTTAATTTGCTGTAAGACATGTCCACTCTGGTGTCTCTCTCACCAGAGAGAAACAGAGAGAGAGAGAGAAAAGGGGAAAGTGAGAAAGCAAGCCACCAGGTCCAGGACTCTAACAGTAGTCAGCCATGTGGGAGTCCAGCACACCAACCAGCACATCACTTGCATTTTGGTCTGGTTTGTTCAAGCCTAGTTCAGGAGCTTAGTCCTAATGATAGCCTCCTATAATTTTTATTTTTCACTTTACTTCTTGGAAACCATAGAAAAAGACTGAAATTCCCCACCCATCTGAGACTGTATGCCAATTTTTACAACATTAACTGGAAAAAACAGGAATCCTAACATGGCCCCAAACAGACTTTCACAGATAAAATCATTGACCAAATGAGCACAGTGAGTCGTTGCAGTAGGCAGGTACTCCTTGATGGGACCATGGAGACCAAAGAAAGGGACATTGCTGAACCCATTAAGAGAAAGGATGGGCACTAAACCTCAATAATACTGCACAATTCCATGGCATTTCAGTGCCTTGAAAGCCTGATAAATGTTTGTAAATTTGTCATGATACTTATGGTCCTGAATCAATGTCTGAACTCTTTCCAGTGGAGGGGAAGTTGCTTCTGTTGTCCCTGCAAGTCCTGCTGCCATGCTTCAGGTCACAAACTCTGGGACACTGACATGCTTACAGAGAAGGCAAGACAAATCTTCACACAGACCAAACATAAGCATCAGTGTTGTTGTCTTCTGCATCAATGGGGAAGTGGGGAGGAAGGATTCCACCATACAAGTTTAAGAATCCATCCCTTCTCAACTGAAGTATGGCATCCTGGGTTTTGATTCTGTATAGCTTTTGCTGAAAGAGGACTTCTTGGATAAGAAATGTGATGGCTACATTGTTGAAAGCTTTAGTAGCCACACAAGAAATGCTTCATTTCACCATCTGTAATGTGAGATGATAGCTCTTGTTTAGAGTTTAGGATTGGTGGCCTCTTTCATGAGATTCTGAATACATCGTGTTGCTTTTCTTTCTTTCTTCCTTTCTTCTTCTTTTTTTTTTAGACAGGTTTTTGCTATAGGGCACGTGCACTCACCAGAGAGACACAGAGAGACAGAAAGCGAAAAATCACCACCCCCCCCCCCCAGCGGGGATGATCACACTACAGTCCCTTTTCTTCCAGTCTCCTCTCTGGATTTGGGGCATGCACGTACACACACCTGGTGTGTTTCAAGTTGCCGGGTCTGGGACTCGAGTTGTGGTCGTCTACGTGGGAGTCCAGTGAGGTAACCATTATACCATGTGCTGGTCCCTCCATCATGTTGTTTAAGCTCTTTCTTCTTCATGAAGGATTTTTTAAACCTATGACCAGCTGTGTCATACCACTTTCAGGTTTAAACCATTTTCTTCATATGAAGAAATTAATTCTGAAAATTTGTTGCACTGTAACACCATCTGGGCCTGGTGTTTTGGGGGATGATGGCTTGTTGATGACTTGACCAATTCATTTCATTGTTATTGGTCTGTTAGGGTCTTTTTTCTGGAATCATTTCTGATAACTAGAATTCCCATCACCTTGGGTGCCCTGCTTCATGCCCAGCAGATACCCACCCACAGGACTGGGATCGAGCCTTAACACTTTACTACTTCTGCGAACATATTTATAATGGTTACTTTGAAGGCTTTGTTAAATTTGATGTCTGATTGCTCTCATAGATATGTTCTGTTGTCAGCTTTTTTCCTGATGTATGGGTTCTATATTCCAGTTTCTTTGTAAATCTCATCATTTTTTGTTGAAAATTGGACATTTTTACATAATACATTATAGCAACTCTGGGTACTGGTTCCACCCTCTTCATCTGGGGCTTGTAATTGTTATTTCCATGTTTATATTTTAGTGATTAGCTGGATTATTTTAGTAAAGTGTATGCCCACAAACAAAGTGAAGGCTCTTATGCTGCTCCTCAAGAGGCATGGCCTTCCACATACCCACAGTCAACCTGGGATGAAGGTGGTTTTGGTAGGGTTCTCTTTTGACTCTTTTCCCCGATGCACCCAGGTGTTAAGCTCCACTAATTGCCTGTGATTGCACTATGGTTTTCAACAATGCCCTGAAGCATAAATTGTTCCACGACTGAGATTTATTCTGAGCCCAGGAGGTCTCTTTCTTTTATTTATTTAGTTTTAAATATTTCCAGAGGGGGCATGTTCTCACTAGTCTCTTTCTTTCCCAGGTTGTTTCTGGCAAACCAGTGTACCTATAGTTTAGTTTGTATCACCAATGAATCTACCAATGTCCTCTTAGTTGCCTTTCATCATGTGTAATGTTTTCAGGCACTACTTCTTTTTTTCTTTTTTTTGAGAGGTTTTCGCTATAGGGCGCATGCGCTTGCCAGACAGAGAGAGACAGAGAGACAGAAAGCGAGAAATCACCCCCCAGGGGGGATGGCCACGCCACAATCCCTTCTCCTCCATTCTCCTGTCGGGACTTGGGCACTCACGCACACGTGCCCGGCGTGAGTTTAAGCCACCGGTTCCAGGACTCGAACCGCAATCGACTATGCAGGAGTCCAGCGATAGAGCCATTACGCTAACTGCTGGTCCCTTCGGGCACTACTTCTGACACCAGCTGTGTAGTGTTTCCTAGCACCAATTCTCTGATTCTGTGACACCAACTAGATTTCCTATAATTCAACTCAATTCTGACACTAACTTCTCAGAGTTCGTGCAGACCCCGCAGGTACAGGGTTTAGTCTCACAAGTCTGCCAGTTGAGAACGGGGTGTCCAGACTATACCCATTTCTTCCTGGCCTGCTACAAGTTTGAGAATTCTTATGACTCCCTCCTTGAGTCATAAGAACTCAGGAAAGCACTTTACTTACTATTACCAGAACTTTAAAGGATACAACTCAGGAACAGTCAAGTGGAAGTGCATAGTGTTGAAGGAAATGGCCAGACATATAAAAAATATTTTAGAGGGGCCAACAAGGGGTATGGTGGTTAAGGTGTTGGACTCCCACATGGCTGACCATGGTTCAAGTCCTAGTCCTGGTGACTTGCTTTCTCACTTTCTCTCTCTCTGGTCAAATTTTAAAAATAATAACAACATATAAAATTAAATAAATCTAAAAAAAATAATTTAAGGGGTTATTCACAGCAAAATTATGAGTGACCATGGCCTACAAATATAATCTCTGGTAGCCCTGATGAAAGTGTTCCTGAGGGGTTTAGATATAGCAGCCCATTTATTTATTTTTGAGAGCAGGAGATATAAGAAAAACTACAAATCAGTACATGGGATTTTCAAATTGGCCTGGCCCCAAAAGGCAGAAGATCTAAAAAGGGGATGGTAGAACTTAAAGGACACAGGCAGGTTTAAAAATTCTTAGATTAGGAATTGGATGAAAGCACAAGACTTTATTTCAAAAAGATTCAGAGTCAGGAGAAAAAATGAGTTTAACAGAGATAAGAAAGCTCTGCTATACATTAATGTGATTCTGTGCCAGAGTCAGGGTACAGGAAGTACCTCACAATCACTGATCCAACACAGTCTGTCTTAATAAGATTAACTGCTTTTTAATTGATGTGACTCTTTCCAGGCCTCTTAGGAAAAATTTAAAACAAAGTGAAGTGGTCAGTTTCATTCTTCATAAAGTATGGAATTTGTTTAGCACAGAGCTTCCATGCCATCTTTGGGAGTCCTATTCACCTAGCACATCAGTGTGTTCATCAACCGAGAAGCTCTTGTCAATGGAAATAACCAACTCTGCAAAAATAATGATTAATGTAGTTTATTTCTAAGCAGAATATGAGTCACCTAGGCCCAGAGAGAAGGCAAACATGCCTTTTTCAGGGTGATCAGGTACAGGGGTTCCTTTTATTTGATTTTGAGAGTGAGAGACAAGGTTTGGAATTTAGTGAAGAGTTTTTCCATTGGGCTGACCAGAAAGGTGGGATATGTGGAAGCTGGGGCTTGTAGGTTATAGGTAGGTTTAGAATTTATAGGTTGGTGATTGGAAAAGAAAGTTTGCTGAGATCAGAAAAGAATATACTTTAATAGAGATAAGGTGGCTTAATATACATCACAAAGATACTATGCCAGGGGCAGGACATTGGAAGAATCCTGTTACCAATGGGTCAAAATGATCTGTTCATGTTTGTGGGCATGACTCCCTCTAGGCCCTCTGGAAAGGATTTTGGAAAACAACATAAAGCAGCCAGACTTCTGTCCTAAGCCCCCCATCCCCATGACTAAAAGTCACTCCTCTAAAAGCATGTGTAGGCCACAAAATGGACAGCTAGGAAGGCTCGTTCCCAGGAGTCATGTCCATGGTGGTAGAAAGGCCCATTCCTAAGAGTCAGGTCCCACGGTACTAGGAAGGCTCATTCCTAGGGCTAGTCCCTACTATATCCATTCTTACAGCCAATGGAGTCCTGAGGGAAGGACATGTCTGACTGATTCAGTAGCCAGTTAGCTCTGGGCAAAGGTAAGAGTCAGGCCTCAAAGTTCAGTGGGGGAATGGGAGCAAATTTTTTAGAGATGTGAATGGCAAAATGAAAAATGCTTATAATGACTTGATAGCAGTTTATTGTGATAGAAGCAAATGTCAAAATAATTTTGCTATTTTTCCCAGCATTTCAAGACAACAAACTTATGACCAACAATGTCATATCAAGATCATTTACCTTATAAGTCTATGATTTGAAAATATATTTGTACCAATAATGTATATGCGGATGACATTGATAAAGAATGAGTAATCAGCTGACAAGGATCCTTATATAAATTGATATCTTTTGCAAAAACAAGATGTATCCTTTGAGGTTTTCTAAGGGCTCAAGTGGAAAACCGAGTCAAGTTTAGGTCTGGAAAAATGTTTAGTTTACAATTTGATCTTTAAGAAACATGTCAAAGATGTGGGAACCAGCAGTTAGCGTAATGGCTATGTTGCTGGATTCCCACATAGTTGACCGCGGTTCGCATCCCAGACCCGGTGGTTTAGAACTCACGCCGGGTGCATGTGCGTGCCCAAGATCCCGAGAGGAGAATGGAGGAGAAGGGATTGTGGCGTGACCATCCCCCTGGGGGGTGATTTCTCACTTTCTATCTCTATGTCTCTCTCTGTCTGTCTGGCGAGCGCACGCGCCCTATAGCGAAAACCTCTCAAAAAAGGAAAAAAAAAAAGAAAAAGAAACATGTGAAAGATGTCAGAAAACTCATTACAATATTTGATTACAACAGGATCATAAGTCACTGGGTATGATATTTAAGCTGATAATTATAAAGTTTTGTACAGTGAAAAAGTTTAACTCTTTAAAGTTCTATTTTTCAAGTAATCAAAATCTCAATAAATACAAACATAAAGCATAAAAATCTGTTTTCTTAAGTAGGTTATCAAGTTGTAAAGAAATGTTTGCAGCTTACTGAGAGCAGTTCAATGCTTAAAAAACCTTGATTTTAAGTACAGGAGAAAACAATAATTTTATCAAATTTTTTAGAAGATTTACTTGTTTATTTATTTATTTATTATTTTTTCCACATGAGAAAGACACAGAGAGAGGGAGAGGGAGAAAGCAAGCTGCCAGGTCCAGGACTTGAACTGCAGTCGGTCGTTTGGGAATTCCAGCTCCTTAACCGCCATGCCACCTGCTGGCCCCCAATTTTATCAACTTTTAAGAAAACTTAAAGTGCTTTCCTCAATTGTAGCCAACTTGTAATATAATATATTCTTTTCATAAAATTATTTTATCAGTCTTAATAACTTTTTAAAAATACCTTCAAAATCAAGCCTTCATCTAATATGTCTTGGACCTAGTATTGGTCCCTTTTTCTTCCAATGATATATACATATATATTTTTTAAGTCATCTTACTTTAGCACAAGTACTCCACCATACAAAAAAAAATTTTTTTATACAAAATTTTTTCTTTCTCACTGTTTTCTACCCTGTGTTATATTGACCTCTGAATAGCCTTGAGGAAACTTCTCAGAAGAAGAAGAAGAAAAAAAATGGAGATTGTTGTAACAAACTCTGGCCAGATCAGAGTGTAGGAACTCCACTATTGTTCTTTTTTTTAAAGATTGTTTTGTCTATTTTGGGTCTCTTGGATTTATTGATAGGATCCCTTGTTATTTTCTGCAAAGAAGCCAGGTGGGATTTTGATAGGCAATGCATTAAATCTGTAGATCAATTAGAAAATGCTGCCATATGAATAATATTAAACCTTTTTAACTATGAATAAGAAATTTATTTTCATTTATTTAGTTTGTTTTTGTTCTTGTTTTTAAATTTCCAACAGGGCTCATGCCCTACCCAAGACAGAAAGAGGGAAAGGGAGAAAGTACTTCCCAATGGGGTGTGGTCACGTAACAGTCTCTTCTCCATTTCTCCATTTTCTTGGGATTCGAGGCATGTATGCACACATGCCTAGTTTTTTTTTTTTAAGGATTATTTTATCCAGCTTTATTTATTTTAATTTGACCAGAGAGGGATGAAATGAGAGAGATAGAGGGAAAGTGAGAAAGCAAGCCGCCAGGTCTAGGACTTGAACTACGGTAGACCATGTGGGAGTCCAGCACCTTTACCACCATGCCACCTGCTGGCCCTCCCAACCTAGTGTGTTTTTTCAAACCTCCAAGCCTGGGATTTGAACTGTGATCAGCCATGTGGGATCTAGCTCCCTTAACCACTAGACTACAGGCTAGCCTTATTTAAGTTTTCTTTAACTTCTTTCACCAACATTGTATAGTTTTTAGTTTACATGTCTGACATTTGTTTTGTTAAATTTAGTGCTAAGTATGTTTTTCTTTTTTACCCCACTGTAAAAAAGGAACTTTTTTCTCAAGTTCATGTCCAGATTGTTAATTTTTAGCGTAAAGAAATACAGTTGAGAGGCTGGCAGGTGGTGTGGTGGTTACGGTGTTGGACTTCCATATGGCTGACTGTGGTTCGAGTCACAGACCTGCTGACCTGCTTTCTCACTCTCCCTCTCTCTAAGTCTCTGTCTGTCTCTGGTCAAACTGAACAATAATAAAATTAAATAAAGCAATTTAAAAAAAAATACAATTTATTTTTATATGTTGATATTATATCTGATCACACTGTTGCATTTATGTATTGGTTCTCACCACTGAGAGTAATTATGGAAGATCTAAATAAATGAAGAAGTACACCATAATTTTTAAATGTGGAAGATTAGGTTATTGGGATTCATAGTCTATAACTATGAATTTTCCTCTAACCTCCACTCCACATCCCACAAGTTTTGATATATTGTGTTTTTGTTTTCTTCCATCTCTAATTATCATGAAATATCCCTTTCGTTTTCTTTGATACATTGGTTATTTAGGAGTATGTTTCTTATTTTCCACATAGTTGTGAACTTCCCAATTTTCCTTATGTTCTTGATTTTTAGCATTATGTCACTTTGGTTGGAGAATATATTTTTATAGAATTTCAATCCCTTTACCTTTTTTGAGACTTGTTTCATAGCTTAACATAGTTACTGAAAAGATAGAACAAACTAAACCCAAAGTAAACAGAAAGACAGAAATAATCAAGCTTCTAGTAGAAATAAATAAAGTAAATAGAAAAACAGACAATCAATGAGATAAAAATTGGTTCTTTAAAAAGATCAACAAAGGAGCCCAGCAGATGACATGGCGGTTGGTGTCCACATGACCGACCACAGTTCAAGCCCTGGACCTGGTGACTTGCTTTCTCACTTTCCCTCTCTCTCTTGTTAAATTAAAAAATAGTAATGATAAATTAAGTTTAAAAAAGACCAACAAAATTGACAAATTATTAGCAAATACTCACCAAGAAATACATACTCTTACCTAGTACTGTATGTGAGATTCTAGCCAGGACAATTGGGCAAGAAAAAGAAATAAAAGACATCCAGAAGTAAATCTATCTCTATTCATAATGAAAATGATCTTGTATATAGTATTCCTAATATATCCACACACCAAAAAGCTCTCAGAACTAAAAAATATGTTCAGTAAGGTTACAAGATACAATGTTAATATACAGGGGCTGGCAGGTGGCATGGTGATTAAGGGTGCTGAACTCCCACATGGTCAATCACAGTTCAAGCCCTGGATCTGGTGATTTGCTTTCTCACTTTCTGTCTCTCTTTCCTTCACTGGTCAAATTAAAATAAATAGATAAATAAAATTAAATAAAATAATTATTCTTTAAAAAGCCAACACTTAAAAAAAAAAATGATGTCAATATACAAAATGAATCGTACTTCTATACATTAGCAATGAATATCTGAAAGTGAAATTTTAAAAGTGATTCCATTTTCAGGACCAGCAAGTGGCATGGTGATTAAGGCACTGGACATTCCCATATGGCTGACCACAGTTCGAGTCCTGGAAATGTTGGCTTGCTTTCTCACTTTTCCTCTCTCTCTAACTCTCTATGTGTCTCTCTCTGGTCAAATTAAAGTAAATGAATCCATAAACAAAATTAAAATATTTTTTTAAAAAAGTGATACCATTTATATAGCATCAAAAAGAAAATACTTGAAAATAAATTTAACTAAAAAAGTGTAAGAATTGTATACTATAAATGGAAAATATTATTTAAAGAAATTAAGAAGATGGGCTGGATGGTGGTGTTGTGTTTAGGTGGCCGGATCCCATATGGCCGACTGTACTGTTCAAATCTCAGACCCAGTGGCTTGAAACAACAAGCCAGGTGTCTGTGCATGCATGCTAAAAATCCTGAGAAGAGACTGGAGAGGAAGGGATTGTGGTGTGGCTATCCTTTCTTGAGTGGGGGGGATTTCTCACTTTCCCTCTCTCTCTGTATGTGTGTCTCTCTCTGGTGAGCACCTGTGCCCTATACCAAGACTAAAAAAAAAAAAATGAAAGAAGACCTAAGTATTTGTAAAGATGTAGAGATATCCTGTGTTCATAGATAGATTAATATTATTAAAGTAGTCAAATTGACCTATAGCTTCACTGAAATCTCTATCAAAATTCCAGCTGTGGTCCAACCATGGTGGCATAGGTGGCTGGTACTGATCTGCAGCCCTAAAAGCCGTATGGATGACTTGAGTCTACTTAAAACACACTGGGCATGTGCTTGTCCAAGATCCTGACTAGCTAGAGAGCTGACATAAGGGGACTGTGACATGACAAGTCTCTGTCAATGATGCTTCTCTCTCATGTATGTGCTTTCTCTTGGCGAGCTGATCCCAAAATTCATATGGACATTCAAAGTACCCAGATTAGTCATAACAGACTTCAAAAAGAAGAAATTTAGAAGTCTCACACTTCTCTGTTTACAAACTTTCTACAAAGATACAATAATCAAGGCAGTGTGCTACTGGCATAAGGATAGACATATAGATCAATAAAATAAGATTGAAAGTCTACAAGTAAACCCTCAAATTTATGGTCAATGGATTTTCAACAAATGTGCCTAGACAATTAAATGGGGAAAGAATAATGTTTTTCAAGAGACAGTGCTTGAACAACTGGATATCCACTTGGAAAAGAATCAGTTTGTACTCCTACCTCATATCATGTGAAAAATCAAAATGAATCATAGATCTAAATGTAATATCTAAAACTCTAGATCCAGTTATGGTGGCACAAATGTTAGGGTACCACAGAAGAAGGCTGAGGTCATGTGGGAGGCCCAGGTTCAAATCCTGGATCAACCTGAACAGGCCAGTTACAATAGGACGCATTTGTGACCTTAGCTAACTAAGAGGCTAGGGTAAAGGATTACAAGGTTGAGACCCTGTCAAAAATAGTCTCTTTTCCTCTGCTTACACTCCCTATTTCTTTGTCTCTCTCTCTCATTAAAAAAAAGAGTTAAAACTCTAAAAGTGAGAAGAAAACATAGGAATTGGACAATTTTTTTAGATGCAACATCAGAAGCATAGGTGATGAAAGATAAAATAGATTATATGGACTTTCATGCTTCAAAGGTCACAATCTAGAAAGTTAAAAGATGACTCACAGGATGGAAGAAAATATTGCAAATTATATATTTGATAAGGCAGTTGTACCTAGAATCTATAAAGTTCTCTTACAAGTGAACAATAAAAGCAAAAATAACCCACTTTAAATATGAGTGTCTTAGTTTGCCGTTGTATTGCTAACAGAAATACCTGAGACTGGATGATCTATAAAGAATAAAGGTTTCTTTGACTCATGGTTGTGTTAGTTGGAAAGTCCAAATGTGTGTGGCTATCATCAGAGCATTCTCACAATATGACCAAGAGATGCAGAGAGGATGACAGGCACATGTGGAGAAAGACCTATGGGCAGCCATCTTCCATTTATAACAATTTGTTCTCAGGAGAACTAACCCCCTCTCATGAGAAATAGCATTAATCTATTCATGAAGGAAATGTTTCCATGATCTAATCACCGCCCACTAGGCCTTACCCCCCTTTTCAAAAAGTAATTATTTATTTAACTTTACTTAATAAATATTATTATTTTTAAAAATTTGCTATAAGGCATGTGTGCTTACCAGAGAGAGACAAAGAGAGAGGCAGAGAGAAAGAAGGTGAGAAAGCAAGACACCAGATTCAATATTCAAATAACAGTTGACCAGGAGACCAGCAGTTAGCATAATGGCTATGTCGCTGGACTCCCACGTAGTCGACCGTGGTTCGAGTACTGGACCCAGTGGCTTAAACTCATGCCAGACGTGTGTGCGTGCATGCCCAAGTCCCGAGACGAGAATGGAGGAGAAGGGATTGCAGCGTGGCAATCACCCCTGGGGGATGATTTCTCACTTTCTGTCTCTCTGTCTCTCTCTGTCTGTCTGGAGAGCGCATGAGCCCTATAGCAAAAACCTCTTAAAAAAAAATAGCAGTTGACCATGTGGGAGCCCAGCGCCTCAACCTTCATGCCATCTGCTGGCCCCTAGGTCTTAACCTCTTAAAAGTCTCACCACCTCCCATTGCCATTACATTGGGGAACAAGTTCTAAACCATGAACCTTTGAGAGACAAACCATTATCCAAACCATAGTAGTGCATATAATGTTTTGAGTAGCCAGTTCATCAAAGAAGATATACAAATGGCCACTATGCCAATGAAAAGATGTATGACATCATTATCAATTATGGAAATACAAATTACTACCACAATAGGATACCACTTCACACCCACTAGGATGGATAAAATAAAAAGGCAGACAATAACAAGTCTGATGAGAATGTGTAGAAATTGAAACTCTCATACATTGTTGGTGTAAATGTAAAATGGTAGTCACCTCAGAAAACAGTTACACAGTTCCTTACAATGTTAAACATACAAGGTTTACCATGTGACTCAGCACTTCTACTCCCAGGTGTGTACTCCAAAGATTTGAAAACAGGTGTTCAAAAAAATTTTTACATAAATGTTCATAGCAGCATTATTTCTAATAGACATAAATGAAAATCCATTAACTGATGAATGAAAAAAATGAAATAATGGTTTACCATTTAATGAACTATTACTAGACAATGAAAAGGAAATGGAGTACTAATATTATGGCAAGTGAAAAAAAAACAATTTTTTAAAAGAAGTATTTGATTAACTTTATTTATTTATTTATTTATTTATTCATTTGTTTATTTCTATTTGGC
>NW_006202465.1:510129-514909 GCF_000334495.1 Tupaia belangeri chinensis | reverse complement strand
AGGTGAGAATCCAGTGCCTTAAACCACCACGCCACCTGCCAGTCCCCCAAAACATAATTTTTTAAAGACTTATTTTAATTTAATTTTTTAATTTTTTAGTTGCTAGAGGGCACATGTTCTCACGATAGAGACAGACAGAAAGAGAGAGAGAAAGTGAGAAAGCAAATTGTCAGGTCTGGGACTCCAACCATGGTCAGCCGTGTGGGAATCCAGCACCTCAACCACCACCCTATATGCTAGCCCTACCCAACAATTTCTTAACCCTGTATTTTCTTTTTTTTACTTTATTCCTCTTTCTTATACTTTAAAAGGGTGAACTGGTGTTTGTAGCCTTTGTAATGCATTCTGAAACTATTGTAACAAATAAGATAATAAATAAGCCTGTTTGCATAGAAGAGGAAACTTAAGTCACTTGTTTTAGACAATAGTCACAAGAATGCAACTGGACAGGGACCAAGGTCCTAGGCAAGAAATCTTAGGAGATGGGAATGTTTGCTCAACTGATATAATGTAACTGGTTAAGTTGGGAAAATTGTAATAATCTTATTATTTACCATAATATTTAAGGTCGTTGGAAACATCATTACACGTTTTTGCATAGAAAAATACTCATGACTTTTTCAACAACCCAATAGTTACCCACTAGATTGTTTTGTTAAACAGCATAGGTTAAAAAATATGCTGCAGCTTCCCTTAATCTAGCAATATATATCATGAGTCTGAGCCAACAGATTCAGTGTTGCCATAAGAACAAAAAACAGCATCATAAATAACGTCAAGTGAAAAGAAAAGGTGCACAGAACAATTTTGGGAAAATCATGAGGATAAAAGTAACATTGAACTAGCTAAACTTATGTTCTGTAATAGACAACAATGAATAAATGAGAAAAGTAATGTTCTGGAAATTTCTGTTCTGGGGGTTGGTTGTGAGCTTGTCAGTTCTTGGCCACTCCCTGTGCTTGAACACAGCTAAACTCCATTTCTCCCTCTTTGCTTTGCCTCTTGATTAATCACAGAAACAGCTGCCAGGTTTTAGCCAACAATATGTGCTATAATATGGATGAACCTTCAAAACAATATACTAAATGAAAGAAGCTAGTCACAACAGGCCACATCTTGTATGATTCCATTTATATGAAATTTTCATGACAGTAGATTAGTGGTTGGCAAAAACTGGGGATGAGGATGGGGAGTAGGGGAGGGGAAGTGTCAGATAATGTATATAGGGTGTTTTTTTTGAATAATTATTTTTTAAAGAATTATTTATTTATTTAATTCCATTTGTTATTATTTTTTTAAATTTGACCAGACAGATAGAGAGAGAGAAAGCAAGCCGCCAGGTCTGGGACTTGAACCATGATTAGCTAGTGGTAATCCAGTATCTTTAACCACCATACCACCTGCCTGCCCCAAAGGATTATTTTTTTTATTTAACTTTATTTATTTTAATTTGACCAGAGAGAAGGGGAGAGAGAGAAAGAAAGTAAGAAAGCAAGCCACCAGGTCCAGGACTCGGACCATGTTTGAGTTTCTTTTTTAAGTGATGAAGATGTTCTGAAACTATATAATAGTAATAGACACATATCTCTAAATACTTTAAATACCACTGAACTGTATTAAAAGAGTAAATTTATGTGAATTATATCTCAATAAAACTAATATTTTAAAAATGTGGTTATTTCTAGTTAAGGACAAACTGCTGCATCTCTGTGGTGGAAGAGGTCTAGTGTAACTAACCTTCCCTATGGAAATGGTACCACATGGGGATTCAGCGTTGACCTCTGCTGTTGGCAGTTTCTGTACTCAGATGTTGACAATAGTCAGATCGATCGAGTTGGTAAGAGAAGTCAATAAGAGCTCTTGACTGACTCTTTTCCTTTTTCCTAGGCCACTTTGTACATGGGACCATAGAGCAAACATTGGGATATCAGCAGGTGTAGGGGAGGCTGAATGACACCTGCAGAGATGATAATTTTTTCTATTATCAAGTTTACTCTGTTGGCTGCCCCCAGTGGATGCAACTCATCTGAATAAATAGATATGGGTTGTTTAGAGGGGAATATGACCTTCCCAATGGGTAAAAACAAATAGAAACTTGGTTAGATCATCTACCATAAAGGAGCCTTGTGCTCCTGTTTCTTTTTTTCTTTTCTTTTTCTTTTTTTTGGAGAGGTGTTTGCTATAGGGTGCGCACGCTCGCCAGACAGACAGAGACATAGAGACAGAAAGCGAGAAATCACCCCCCAGAGGGGATGGCCACACCACAATCCCTTCTCCTCCATTCTCCTCTCGGGATCTTGGGCACGCACGCACACGCGCCCGGCATGAGTTCTAAGCCACTGGGTCCGGGACATGAACCGTGGTCGACTACGTGGGAGTCCAGCGACATAGCCATTACGTTAACTGCTGGTTCCCTGCTCCTGTTTCTTAAGATCATTCAGATACCTTATCTGTCCTTCTCTGGTCCAATTAAAATAAATGAATGAATAAATAAAGTTAAATAAAATAATTCTTTAAAAAATTATTTTATTTATTTATTTTTAACTTGATCAAAGAGAGAGCAAGACAGAGAGAGAGAGAAAGGGAAAGTGAGAAAGCAAGCTGCCAGGTCCAGGACTTGAACTGTGGTTGGTCTGTGGGAGTCCGACATCCTTAACCACCATGCCACCTGCCAGCCCCCAGATACCTTTTGTAAGCTAGTAACTAAACAGTGCAGACAGAACGAGCCTGACCTCTCAGAGTAACTCCCATGGGCAAATAAGACTAGGAAAACTGATTAGCAGGGAGTTATTTCTCTCCTGGGTTCTGGACCATAAACCTTTTCTTAGGTTGAATGAGTAAGTTCCTAATTCTAAAAGTAATTGAGATAACCAAACTTCTAAACGGATGGTTATAAATGGGTACATGAGCTGAATTTAGGAACTATCACTTCTCTATAGGAACTTTTCTTTTTTTGGGGGGGAGAGGTTTTTGCTATAGGGCGCATGCGCTCGCCAGACAGAGACAGAGACAGAAAGCGAGAAATCACCCCCCAGGGGGGATGGCCACTCTGCAACAATCCCTTCTCCTCCATTCTCCTCTTGGGATCTTGGGGATGTATGCATATGCACCCGGCGTGAGTTTAAGCCACCGGGTCCAGGACTTGAACTGCGGTCGACTACGTGGGAGTCCAGCAACATAGCCATTACGCTAACTGCTGGCCCCTCTTTAGGAACTTTTCAAGATATATTTTTCACAAGTTGAAATTACTTGCCTAAGGATACACTGGGACAAAAACTCAGAGCTTGTAATTAAGTAATTGCTATGTATATGTGTCAAGTACAATAAAAGGGATATAAAGATTTGAGAAGGAAACATACAAGTGGGTTAAATAAAAATGCCTAACATTGATTTTTTAATTTAGGAACACTATTACCTTTTCAAGTGGAGTTACTTTGGAGTGGAAAGGGATTTTTCTCAGCCTGAAACTCAGTTGTGTAACCCTCTGTGACTATGTGTAGATAAATCTCTTGATTTTGTACAGAAAGTCGGCCAGGAGACTTTATAGAGAAAACTTACACTTGAAAGATATGACAACTATGTGAGAATAACCATTGTCTACTTTTCTTTCCTTCATTTATTTATTTTAAGTTTTTTTGCTATAGGACACTTAAACTAGCTAGAGAGAGACAGAGAGAGGGAAACAGAGAAATCACTCTCCAGTAGAGATGGCCATGCTTGTAATCCCTTCTCCTGGTCTCTCAGGATTTGAGGCACACACACGCATGTACCAGGTGTGATTTTCAAGCAGCCAGGTCTGGGACTTGAACCGTGGTCAGCCATGTGAGATTCAGCACCTTAACCACCATGTCACCTGCTGGCCCTACCATTGTCTACTTTTCAGTGTACACACTTTCAGAGATTTCTCTGTGTCCAAATGCACCATGCAAACATTTACATCTTTATAAAAATGGGCTGATACTGTATGTGCAGTTCTGCCAACTTTTATTATTTTACAATGTACATCTCTTCCATGCACATGGGTGAAAATCCCCTACTAAAAGACAGAGCGCTGCGGTTGGATCAAAAGGCTGCTGGTAACGAGAGTGACACCTAAAGCAACATTTCAGCTTAAGGTTAAAGCACAGGACCTGGCCAGTATCTACCAGGGAAAGCAGGGCTGGCAATATTCCCATCAGAGAAGTCAGAGTCAAAAGCCAAAGGCCTTAGAGGTATGGGATATCGTGTAAGCCCCTTTGGCCTCTACCTCCACCCCTCACTCCCCTGACACCCCGCTGCCCCCTGGGGGTGAATGGGTCCTGCACATCTCTTTGCATCCAATGGAAACCACCCATTTTCTGTTTTTTCCTCAGCTCTTCCTGAGCCCTGGACACATCTCCGCATTCTCTCATCACCTCCTCACTGCTCAAATGCCTCTCCTGTAAGTCCTCCTCTGAGTCCTTGGGGGAATCATCCGTCCCCCTGTCAGTCTTCCTTTTGGCTTTCCGGGGAACATAATCTTCAGCTGGGCGCTTTTCGGCAGCCCGTGGCTCGCTCTCAGGCCTGGCCTGGGAGTCGGGCTTGCCCTCACCATGGGCCTTGCGCCCCTCCTCAGACTGGCCCTGCCTCCCTGGCCTTCCCTCCTCTCCTGGTTGACCCTGGTCGTCTGGCTCTCCTTCCTCCTCTGGCTTTCCCTCTGCATCAGGCTCTTCTTCCTTGTCTGACTTTTCTTCATCTTCAGGCTCTATTTCACCTTCTGGTTTTCCCTTGTTTTCCCCCTTTCCTTCATTTATATCGCAGG
>NW_006202465.1:498167-508816 GCF_000334495.1 Tupaia belangeri chinensis | reverse complement strand
CAGGAGTCTGAGCGTCCACCCTGAGTGGCGGCGTCCCCAGGGCTTCTGTCCTGGGCCCCCTGTCTCCTCTGTCCACTTGTTCTTGGTCCCTGAGGGATCTGTTCACCTCCTCTACACACCGTGACTCCCACATATACTGTGAATCTCACACCTGTTTTTCCTATATTCCCACCAGCAATATAGGAAAGCGTTTGTTTCCCTGCATCACCAGTGACATAGTTTTAAATGTTCAATAATAATAGCTGTGAAATAATAACTCAATGTCATGGTTTCTCTTTTCAATTTTGTTGTTGTTTGTATTGTTTTTGCCTGTATGTTTAAGGGCAATTTCAATCTCTTTTGTGTGTCTGTCTGTGTGTAAATCGTCTGTTCACGTCTTTTCCGCATTTTCCTAGTGGAATATTGTTCCTCCTCCTGACATTTTCTGAGTGTTCTTTATACAATAACTCTATTGCTTTTTATCTGTTTTTCTATGTTTCAATTATTTTGTCAGTTTCTTTTTGGCTTTGATAATTGTGTTTTTGCTGTTATGTATTAAAAAATGTAAACGGGTCCAGCAGGCAATGTGGTGGTTAAGGCACTGGACTCTCACATGGTCGACTGTGGTTCAAATCCTGGCCAAGTGGCGTCTCTGGTCAAATTTTTAAAAAATCAACAAATTGAATTAAATAATTCCTTAAAAAAAGAAAAAAAATATGCTCAAATTAAATAAACACTTACTGCCTCTAGATTTTGATTCAGTGAAAAAGTCTTTTCTTAAAATATGATCAAGAATTTACCCATGTTTCTTCATGCACTGACAAGATTTTATTGGTTTACACTTTGAGTTTATACTTGTGTATGATTTTTTTTCTTCTTCCAGTTGCCTTATCAATTGTTCCAGCATCATTTATTAGAGTTTATCTTTGCCCCCAGTGATTTGAGATACCACCTTTATTATGCACTAAATTTCCATATGTCCTTGGAAAACTTTCTGGGCTTTCTATTCTATTTCATTGATTTGTCTGCTATTTACACACCGGTTTGAACTATAATTTCATATATCCGTAGTCAACCCACAGTAGTTTTTCTTTTTCACTTTTACCTTTGTGTTCTTGCATGCTTATTTTTCTTGCCTTTTTATATATATGATCAGTTATTTAATTAGGTTCTTGGCAAGAAATTAAGAACACCAGTTTATGAGGATAAACTCCATTTGTAAGGGCAAACATGGGATTGCAGGTAGCCCTGGAACTGAGAAACAGTTTTGATTTTTGGTAAAATTTGCTAATCCACAGCTTTCTGATCAACCTTGCACTGCTTTGTAATTTTATATTTCTCCTCCTCTGTGTTGAAGATCTCCCCTTCCTGGTGTCTGGGTTTCTGTAGCTTCTTTTTCTTGAAGTAAGCATCTGTGAGGTGTTTTGGGAAATTTTTCTTTCTTTCCTTTTTTTAAAGAATTATTTTATTTCACTTTATTTCGATTTGACCAGAGAGAGACAGAGTGTGAGGGAGAGGGAAAGTGAGGAAGTAAGCTGCCAGGTCCTGGACTAGAATCGCAGTTGGCCATGTGGGAGTCCATCATTCTTAACCACTACACCACCAGCCAGGTTTTTTTTTTTTTTTTTTTTTTTTGCTAACATCAATTTTCGTGGAGGTGGCAATGACAAATTTCTGGTGTATTATATGCAGTGGAACTCAATTGAGGACAAGAGGTCCATTCACAAGTAGCAAGCCACTGCTCAGTTGCTTCAGAAAAACCACTCTCTTGCCTCTGTGCTGTCCAGTGAGGATGGTCAGAATGGTCCCAGGAGTGATGCTAGCTCGCAACTTTCGCACATGCTGACTGAAGAGTTTTCTGCTGTGGCTCAACAACTTTTGGGTCACATCTTCAATAGGATAATACCTAGACATTTTGGAAACTGTGACCTCCATTCTTGTCCCCACCAACTAGTTTTATTTTTTTTTTTTTTTAGAGGGTTTTGCTATAGGGCGCGTGTGCTCGCCAGACAGACAGAGAGAGACATAGAGACAGAAAGTGAGAAACCCCCCCGCCCCCCAGAGGGGATGGCCACACCGCAATCCCTTCTCCTCCATTCTCCTCTTGGGATCTTGGGCACGCATGTACATGTGCCCAGCGTGAGTTTAAGCCACTGGGTCTGGGACTCGAACGGCGGTCGACTTCGTGGGAGTCCAGCGACACAGCCATTACGCTAACTGCTGGTCCCCCACCAACTAGTTTTATGACAATGGCAAAAACCTTCTTTTTCTTTAAGATCCTGGATTTAGTGGCCGAGTATTTCTTCTACATGACCTTCCTGGAATACATGGCAGATCAGGAGTACTAGCTGATGTCAAGGACTATGACTGGGTTTTGGCTGTAGTGAATTTCCCATTCTTGGGCATTTTAGCCTTGGAGTCACCCTTTTTAACCTTGCCACTGACATCAACTTTTTTGGCTTCAGGTTTCTTTCTTTCTTTCTTTCTTTTTAAAGAATTATTTATTTATTTTAATTCCATTTGTTATTACTATTTAATTTGGCCAGAGAGAAAGAGACAGAGATAGAGAAAGGAAGAGGTAGAAAGCAAGCCACCAGGTCTGGGACTTGAACCACAGTTGGCCATGTGGGAATCCAATGCCTTTAACCAGCATGCAACCTGCCCGCCCCCTTGGCTTCAGGTTTCTTCTCCTTAGTATCCGACTTCACAGATTTTTCACCTGCCATCTTCTTCGCACTCTGCTGAAAACCTGAGTGAAAGAAAGAAATGAAGAGTCTGGAAGGCCTCTTAGTTTGCCCTGAGCATGTCCGACCCCCAAAGATGTTGACTTGATGACCTCTAGGTTTGGATGACTTTTTTTTTAAGAGATATTTTTGCTATAGTGTGAGTGCACTTGCTGGAAAGATAGAGACAGAGAGACAGGAAGTGAGAAATCCACCCCCACGGGCATATGGCCATGCCACAATCCCTTCTCCTCTATTTTCCTCTCAGGATCTTGGGCATACAAGCACAAGTTCCTGGTATGAGTTTTAAGCCGCCAGGTCTGGGACTCAAACACAGTCAACGATGTGAGAGTCCAACTGTGTAACCATTATGCCATCTGGTCCCCTTGCATGCTTATTTACTTTTTTAGAGGTTTTTTTTTTCTTTCACTATATGGTTATGTGCGTTTGCCAGAGAGACAGAGACCGAAAGCAAGAAATCATCCCCTGGGGGGATGGCCATGCTACAATCCCTTCTCCATTTTCCCATGTGAATTTTGGATATGGATACATACGTACCTGGTTTGCATTTTAAGCTGCCAGGTCTGGGACTTGAACCACAGTCGACTATGTGGGAGTCCAGTGACATAACCACTATGCCAGCTGCTGGTCACTCATGTTTATTTTTCAATATGAGTTCAGTATCAACTTGATTCTGATCCATTTAATTTTTTCATTTATATTTTAGATTTTTGCCATAGGGCATGTGTGTGCACCAGAGATATATGAGAAAGAGAAAGAAAGTAAGAAGTCACCCCTCCGGAGGGGGGGGCAGATGACCATGCCACAATCTCTCCTCCTTCATTCTCCACTCAGGATTTTGAACATGCAGTAACACATGTGCCTGGCATGACTTTTATGCTGCCAGGTCCGGGACCCAAACCATAGTCGGCCATGTGGGAATCCAGTGCTTTAACCACTATTGCCACCTGCTGGCTCTATGATCCATTTTAAATAACTATGAAACATACCCACTTGGGATGTTCCTAAAGGCCCTTAAATGCAGTATGTTCCCAAGTGATTCTCTTCTTTTCCACACATAAAACTACCCCCTTTTTGTTTCCCTTGACTTAATATATGGCCCCAGAATCCACACATTTGCTCAAGCAAGAGTTCTGGGAATCACCCGAATCCCTTACCTCTTCATCACCAAGTAGTCTTGACCTTCATGTCTAAATGTCTTTGGATTCTTCCACCTCTCTCCCATCTCCATTATTTCTACCTTCTTTCAGGCTTTCCTCTCCTGGCCTACAGTGACAGGTTCCTTTCTGATTTTGCCACAAGTCTGGCTCTCCTTTAATAGAGTCATCTTTCCAAACCATTATATGTGTGTGTCGCACAACTGACGACTCCAGAGACGGTCTTCTCTTCAGCACTTTATTTCCCCAGGCTATGTTACAGAAGTTCTTTCCCCTTTCCCTTTCCCCGGGGCCTTATAAAGGGCCCCTAGCCAATCAGATCATTGTCCACGTGCACGGAAGCCAGTCCTCAAAAGAGGATTGGTTGCATGCGGTGTTCCCGTGCTCTCCACGCTCCCCACTGCCCTACTTCCTTAAAGTTGTTTACTGCTTTGAGCGCTCAGCGGGCTTCCGTTGAGTGCCATTTTGAAATAGGCGCTGAGGGCGATGGGCGGGGGCGCTCCACATGTGTGGTCTTTAGAAAGTTCATAGGAAATATGTATTATGAAAAAAATATGCATGGATTTCAAATTTTTCTATCACCCAAATAAACCTGAACAGTAATTCCATTTTTTCACGAATGTTTTGAATTTCCTTCATGTATCATCTCACCAATTTTTCCAGTTTCATCTTCATTACAGACCTTGACATTGGTAGGTCACTAATAAATTCTTTTTAAAGAATTATTTCATTTTGACTTTATTTACTTGTTTTAATTTGACTAGAGTGGGACAGAGCAAGAGTGAGAGAGAAAGTGAGAAAACAAGCCACCACATCCAGGACTCAACCTGTGGTCAGTCATGTGGGAGTCCAGCGTCCTTAGCCACCATGCCACCAGCCGGCCCCCAAATTCTCTTTTATATAGAAACCACTCCACAAATCACATTAAAAAGGGTAGGGGTTGGGGGCACATGTACCACAGCCTTAAATGCAATGCTCTTCATGCCAATCCCACATGGGAAGGTTCCTGGTCAAGTCTGGAAACCTCCTGAAGTATGCCAGGCACATGCTTCCCCATGTTCTAGGACTGGCTAAAGGCTGGGGACAGATTGTGGTTTCATGACCATGTTGAGGGTGTACTATTTCTCTCCTGCTTATGAAATAAAAACAAAGAAAGAAAGGAAAAAAGAAAAGGAGAAAGAAGAAAGAAAAAAAGAAAGAGGAAGGAAGGAAAAAAGAGAGAAAGAAACAGAGAGAGAGGAGACCTTTAGGCAGATTATTTTCAAATCAATTCTTTTTTTTTTTTTGAGAGGTTTTTGCTATAGGGCACGTGTGCTTGCCAGACAGACAGAGAGAGACATAGAGACATAAAGCGAGAAATCACCCCCCAGGGGGGATGGCCACACTGTAATCCCTTCTCCTCCATTCTCCTCTCAGGATCTTGGGCACGCATGCACACGCGCCCGGCGTGAGTTTTAAGCCACCAGGTCCTGGATGTGAACCGTGGTCGACTACGTGGGAGCCCAGCGACATAGCCATTACGCTAACTGCTGGTTCCTCAAATCAATTCTTAACAATTATTGAAGACCTAAAGTAAATTTTGAATTTTGAAATAATTGGCAAGAAATGTAGTTGTTAGATGTCTAGACAATTAGGAAGGATTCCTGGATGGGATGATTCAGTTTTGAAAAGCTATCAGTTTTACCTATCCCTCTCCCCACAGTGTGGAAGTTCAGTGAATTTTTCTTTAAAGGTCTCTAAAAAAAAAAGTGAGCAAGATAGGTGAGAAATTAATAAAAGTAATGATAAAGGGGGTTCTAGTTCTTTAATACATGAGAACTTATAAATTGTCAAAACAATGTATACATGGTCCAAAAGTAGAAATCTAGCAGAAGAAAGATAAAAATGCTCTTCTAGATACCTAGGGTTTTTTTTTTTTTTTTTTTGTAACCAAAACTTTAATCCCAAGGATTTTCACAAAACATATTACAAATAACAGCATGGAAAAAAAACACGTGCACAGTAACTCAAAGTTCAGCTCTACAATGTACCCTTAAGCCGGCAGGACATTGATATTTTGAAAATTCAAATTCCAATAAAGAATGTTATGGCTATGTGTTCATACATATCATTTAAATATCTCAAGAAAAACTTTCTTGACACACATTCTGTATCAACTAGGCAACCTCTGCCCAGGGTGAAGAGTAGTTGGATTTTTTTCAAAAACTTCTTGTTTAATGGTGCATCTCGTATTTTTTACTGGCTTGTGTTCATGGCAGCTTTACAAGATTGTCTGCTCAACTACAGCCCAATTATAGGAAAAATGTGTATCTCAGTTCATTTTCTGCCAGTTGTTTCTGTATTAAAATACCACACTTTAGTTGGGCAAGATGTAAAGGTTTATTATCAGTCTATACAAGACTAAAGTTAAAAACGAATGCAATTGTTCTTAAGGGAACATTGTAAAGTAACAATTCTTGGTATTACACGCTTCATATGATCCATTTCTAGTCATAGAGAATTACATCTTTATGTGTCATTGCTTAAAGAGACAAACAAATGTGAACAGCTGAACATCTTAAAAATGCACCAAACTCATGAAGTCTCAAACAAAACTTGAATTTTCTGTACATACTCCTGTCAAATTAAGTTATTTCCTGTACAGCACTTCTCTTGCAAACTGGTCTTCTATTTCCTTTCATTTGACCTAGATTGGCTACAAGATCTAGAGAAAAATCGGGACGACTTGTGATTTCTTTCCCGAGACAATGATCTCTCTCTTCCCCTATCTCTGGAAAGGGACCTGCTCCAGCTATGAGAGAAACTTCTTCTTGGAGATCTGCAGTGAGGTGGAGAACTCCTTCTCTGGTAATCATCCTGAGGGTGACAACCCCAAGAGGGAGGAAGGCCACGATTTCGACTTCTTGTTTTACCATTCGACAGTTCCACTGTCACACGGCAGGGACACAGTGTTCTTCCATCTAACTCTTGGACAGCATCAGCTGCATCTCGGGGTTCTTCTAATTAAACAAAAGCAAAGCAATCTACACATTTCGGAGTGGTCCATAATAGCCAAAAGCCCATTCCAGTTCAGTCTTGCTGCCATTGTTTCCAAGATTACCCACATGAGCCCTACAGTCCAATGAACAGGAATCTTAAATTTGAAATGCAGAGGTTCAAATCCACAAGCTCTGATAAGATGGCCTGCTCCCTTTGCCCAGCTCCCACAGATGCTCTTGCTCCCCCAGCATCCATGAAATGGGCACACCTAGGGTTTCTTATTTTTCTTATTTATTTATTTATTTATTTATTTATTTATTTTTTGGAGAGGTTTTTGCTGTAGGGTGTGTGTGCTCGCCAGAAAGACAGACAGAGACAGAGAGACAGAAGGTGAGAAATTACCCCCTGGGGGGATGGCCACTCCGCAATCCCTTCTCCTCCATTCTCTTCTTGGGATCCTGGACACACACACACACACACACACACACGCCCAGTGTGAGTTTAAGCCACTGGGTCTGAGACTCGAATCGCAGTCTACTATATGGGAGTCTAGCGACATAGCCATAATGCTAACTGCTGGTCCCAGGGATTTTTATTTTTAATTTTATTTATTGTTATTATTCAATTTTGACTAGAGAGAGCTAGAGAAAAGGAGAGTGAGAAAGCAAGCTGCCAGGTCCAGGACTTGAGCCATGGTTGGCCATGTGGGAGTCTAGCACGTTAGCCACCATGACACCTGCTGGTCCCCACACCTAGGTTTTAATAAACTTTTAATATATTAGTAAGGTAACATTTCACTGAGTGTCCAAAAGCTGGCCTATTCAGTAGTAGACTTTTTGCTCTCTAACTAAATTCACATAAACTCCACAACCTGGGCCCCTAAATCCAAGCAAAAATATTTTGTTATTATTATCATCCTCATCAATAGGTGGTATTGAATTCCTCTATGTACATAATAAAACATGGTCACCATATAACATAACACTATAACAACCAGTCTCATTAGTTACTATGGATATAAAGGGCTAAAATACAAGCTTTGCTATTTTCTAATCATGTGAACTTGGAAGTTTCTTAAACTCTGTGAGCTTTAGTTTCTTCTTCCAGAAAATGGGAATATGACCTGCATCATAGGATTATTGTGAATTTTATTTTATTTTACTATTTCTTTTTAGAGGTTTTTGCCTTATGGTGTGTGTACTCACTGGATAGAGAGACAGAGACAGTCGGGGGAAATTTAGAAATCACCCCCTGAGGGGTTGGCCATGCCACAGTCCTTTCTCCTCCTGGGATCTTGGGTCTGCACACACATGTGTCCAGTATGATTTCCAAGCCACTGGGTCTGTGACTCAACTATAGTCAGCCATGTGCGTCCAGCGACATAACCACTACACCATCTGTTTGTACTGGATTATTGTGAATTTTAAATAAAAATAGTTTTATATGGGTCTAGCAGGTGATATGATGGTTAAGGCACTGGATCCCACATTGCTGACTTCACAGTTTGAGCCCCAGACCCAGTGGCTTGTAAAACACACTGGGCATGTGTGCATGTGTGTTCAAAATTCCGAGAAGAGAATAGAGAAGGGGTTGTGGCATTGCTGTCCCCCCTGGAGGGAGTGATTTCTCACTTTCTCTTTCTCTCCATCTCTCTATTGAGTACATGTGCCCTATAGCAAAAAAAAAAAAAAAAAAAAACCAACTATATAAAGTTTCAGCATATAGTAGGCCTTCAATTAATAGTTCCTTCCAACCAAATCTCAACTTCCTATGAAAGACATGATTTTGCAATAAAAATCTGCATAGCTATCAGAGACATAATTTGGAAGTGTAAGAAGAGGAAACATATATGAGCTTCAGTGAAATCAGAAGTTCAATAGATTATGGGATAGGAGAATAAAATGACTGCACCATCACTTGTTCTGTCCCATTCTTTTACCTTCTAGATGAATATCTGGGAAGTATATGTATATGAGACACAGAGACTCAAGGCATTGTGGATTCCACTTCTTTCTGTACCGAATACTGTATTCAAGAGATCTCTCTGAGTCCTTGTGTAAGTCACTGTCAATGTACTGAAGGAACACACTGAAGGAATGACAAATCTTCACAACTTGGGCACTCAGTAGAAAGTAGTCATGATTTTTTATATATACACTGGGGTATGTCAGGATGGGAGAGACACAAAAGCCAACCACAAGGAAATAGTACTTGTCCTCTAGACATTTCTGAGAACCTCATCATTACTGAGTGCTTGCCACATACCTCGCATGGGAACAGCTGCTTTATGTAGGGCAGTGGAGTATCCCAAGTGTTAGACTGTCACCAGTCTGTGAGGTAGTTTCTCATTAGATGAATGAGGAACTTAAGGCTCAGATAGATTTAAGTAGTGTTCAAGCAACACAAGTTGGTTAGTGTCAAACTTGAGAATCAACCCAGGTCTCAGAATGGGGGTTGTCTCAGCATGTCCCTCTGTTTTTGACCATTTTTATTACTCAACTTCCCTCACTTTGTTCACTGACTGTAGAGAGCAGCCAATCTGAGCAAACATGTTGACCTTTAGACACATGCAGAAATGCTGTTCCATGAGCTTCATTTGCATAACAATGAAAGCATTTGCCTACAAATATGGTAACTGCTTTTTCTTGACAAACAGTGTTGGGCTAAAGGAAGCCATAGGTGTTTATCAGATTTTGCCCCAAAGAGATCAAAGAAACTACATAGTGTCAGTCTTTTTGGCATCTTCAGACAATTAACACCCAAAACCAACTGGCTTTGCATTCCATTTCCTCTTCTCTCATTTTCTTCTCTATAAAATAATAAACCTGAGATTTGGGGTTGCAACTTTTCTCCATCAAAGAAGTCAGGTCCACCTGATCCTCACTTGGCTATACTTATATGTCTTTGTGTGTTTATTTTTATGTTTATTTCTAATCCACAGCCCCCCTTCCCCCATGCAGAAAAACACATTCTGCTGAGTGGGTCTTGGCAGCTGACAAGTCAATAGTTACTTCTTGGGATCCTACTGATGCCTAGTGCATTCCTGTGTTTTCTAGATGGAAAGGGATAGGTCTCAGAGCAGAGCACTACCTTGGTGAAAGACAAGCTCTCTGGTTAGGAAAAGAACCCCTTTGCCTGAGACTATTTGGAGAAAGGGCTAAAGAGAAAGGTGGACAATTGGGTCAATAGAAGCTGAGAAGGCAATGGTGAGATTGGCCTGAAATAAAAAGAAAGCTTCAAGAGGGAAAGATACTTTGACCTGGGCCTGGATGAGCAGAACCTAGGAGGTAGAGAGAGAAAAACCCAGGTGTTTTACTACAGGTGTAGTCTTACATTACTTATCCTGGTTTGCCCTTTTTTAAACAGTCAGGCCACCCCATCTGTCTTGCTTGATTTCTCCCTCTCCATATCCAGCAAACTCTCCTTGCTTCACTCTATATCCTGAATCTGTTACTACCTTAGAATCTCATCATCTCATGTCTGCATTTTTATTGTAGCACCTTCTCCAGTTTTCCTGCTTCTAGCCCTGACCCATTCCCTTGCAATAAATCTTGCACATTACTATCAAATTAAACTTCACTCTTCCTTGGTTTCATCATTTTTTCCTACTTGAAAGCCCTAAATGGCAACCTTACCAGCCATGGAATAAATCCTACACTTCTCATTCTGTCATGAAGCATCCATTGGAATTGAGCCCCAGGACACATGTTCCCAATCTAGCCATTCATTTTTCTGTCCTTACTCACTGTGACCCAGAGATACATTATTCTTTCCTCTCATTGCCTATATG
>NW_006202465.1:476230-498136 GCF_000334495.1 Tupaia belangeri chinensis | reverse complement strand
TGACTGCCCTGTTCCATTGCCTATATGTGTCATTCTCTTCCTGTTGACTGCCCTGTTCTTCCTCCTAGATCCTGGATCTTGCTTTTTCACTTTCCCTCTCTCTGTCTCTCTTTGATCAAGTTAAGAAAATAATAATAACAACAATAAAATTAATAAATAATTATTTTAAAAAGAAGAAAATGAAGGAATACTTGAAATTTGTTAGCATAGAAGAAATGGATTAATTCCTTGAAAGACACAAACTACCAAAACTCACACAAGGAAAAATTAAAACCTGACTAGCTTTGTATCTATTAAATAAAATGATTCAAGAGTTAATAACCTACCAAAGATAGTGCTAGGTAGTAGCAGAGTGTTAAAGCAACCAGACCTACGTGGAAAGATTCTGAGTTGGCATCCTGGGACCTCCTGGGCATGAACGATGTGCACACGTGCCTGTTATCTTTGTTGGCTGAGACTGGGGTTGGATCACAGCATGAGAAAACACTGTCAGGTATGATTGTTTCTTTATCTTATGGAAAAAAATAAATAATAAACCTTTAAACAATTAATTAAAAATTTTTAACCTTTCAAAGATAGAAACTGCCAAGACCATAGGTTTTCATCAGTGAATACTACCAAATTCTTAAGGAAAAAATAATACAAATTCTCCACAATCTTGTCCATAAAACAGAAGCAGAGCGAATACTACCAGACCCATTCCGTGAGACCAGCATTACCCTAATTCCAAAAGCAGATAAAAATATCACAAGAAAGGAAAACTTCAGACCAGTGTCTCAACAAAACATCAGTTAATAAAATCCAACAATGTATAAAAATTTTGCAATCTTTTGCATAGTTCAACATTTGAAAATCAGTAAGGGCTGGCAGGTAGCATGGTAGTTAAAACCTCTGGACTCCCACATGGCTGACTGTGCTTTCAGTCCTGGACCTGGTGGCTTTCTTTTTCTCTCTCTCTTGCTCTCTCTCGCTGTTTTTCTCTGGTCAAATTAAAATAAACAAATAAAGTTAAATAAAATCATTCTTTTTTATAACTTTTTTTATTTCGTTTTCTATTTTACATTCAATCACATTATTTAGCTTACAAACTGAATATTTCAACATGTGAACATTTCTTCCTAGTCCAGTTGATAAAACTGTAAAAGTATCTTCAACAGATAATACCACATTTCTTTGTCCCATTAATGCTTTGCCTATTTTTCTTCTAAATGTCCTTCTTCAGACTCTATTCTTTCACACACATTATATCTTGTATTTACATCCATTTACTGTGTTTCTGTAACCTTTAGTCAATTAGTTTCAGTCATAGAGTGCAGACATTCAGTATATATTAAGTGGGGACATACAATGTCTCTCCTTCATAGCCTGGCTTGCTTCACTCAGCAGTAGATCTTCCATATTCTTCCACTTTCTGTCAAAAGCCAGGGTTTTGTTCTGTGTGTGTGTGTGTGTTTATGGCTGAATAGTATTCCATAGAGTATATGTGCCATAGTTTTTTTTAAAAAAAGAAAATCAATCAATATAATCAGTCACCTTAGACTAAGAGAAAAATAATTTGATTATATCACTTGGTACAGAAAAAAATCATTTGACAGAATTAACAAACTAGAGTTAGTTTCATGATAAAAGCACTCAACAGGGGCCAGCAGGTGGTGTGATGGTTAAGGCACTATACACTCCCATATGACCAACCATGGTTCGAGTCTTGGACCTGGTAGCTTGCTTTCTCATTTTCCCTCTCGCTCTCTGTGTCTATCTGGTCAAATTGGAATAAATGAATGAATAAATAAAATTAAATAAATAATAATAAAAAAACCTTAAAAGCACTTAGCAAAAAACAAGAGGGGAAGTTTCTCAATTTGAAGAGCATCTCCAAAAAATCTACAGCTAATGTCTTATCTTTTTTTTTTTTTTTTTTGGCTTGAGGGCACATGCCCTCTCCAGAAAGAGGAAGAGGGAGAAAGCAACCTCCATGGGGAATTGTCATGCTATGATGTCATCTTCCCCTCCTGTGGAATTTCAGGGACGCAAGAACTTGTGCCCAGTGTGTTTCTTAAGCCTTCAGGTCTAGGACTCAAACCATGTGAGACCTTATTCCCTTAAATACCAGGCGACAAAGCTGGCTCTAATATGATACTTAATGGTGAAGAAATAGATGTTTTTCACTCTAAGATCATGAACAGGGCAAAAATGTCCTTTTTTTATCATTCCTATTAAATAATACTGGAAGTTCTAGCGAGTACAATAAAAAAGAAAACATATATAGATTGAAAAGGCATAGATAAACTGTCTCTATACATATGACTTGATTTTCTACATAGAACATGCCAAAGAACTGACAAACCCCTGGCTGCAAACTCCAGGTTTATATTATATTAAAAACATTGATATGCAAAAGTCAATTGCTTTCTTATATTCCAGTAATGAACAATTAGAATTTGAAATTTAAAAATACCATTTAAATTTGTACTCCCAAAATGCAGAACGTGACAAAAGAATCTAAATGTATTACAAATTTATAAACAACCTCACTGAAAGTGATGGGGTAATAAGGTGTTGACAGAGATAAATTTGGAAATGAGTCTATAACACTAACAACAAAAGGAACAGTACAAAACACTTTACTGTAGTTGATAAAGTCGTTTCTCACAGGGGTACAGGTCAACAATTTTAAAACCACTATATGTGTTTTTTACTTTTGTGGTCTCTGGTTTTTTTTTTTGTTTTTTTTTGGAGAGGTTTTTGCTACAGGGCACGTGCGCTCGCCAGACAGAGGGAGACATAGAGACAGAAAGCAAGAAATCACCCCCCAGGGGGGATGGTCACGCCGCAATCCCTTCTCCTCCATTCTCCTCTCGGGCTCTTGGGCACGCACGCACACACACCCGGCGTGAGTTTTAAGCCACCGGGTCCAGGACGTGAACTGCGGTCGACTACGTGGGAGTCCAGCGACATAGCCATTACGCTAACTGCTGGTTCCCTTTTTGTGGTCTTCTCCAATGCATATAATGCCTTTGTAACTATAAGAAAATGAAAAAAAAAAAGGATGTTGTTTGGTGAGAGACAGGCTCTCCACAGTTGGAGTGGAAGATTACAGTTAAGCAAGGGGAAGCTAGAGTGATCATATGCTAATAAACTACAATTGGTGACACCAGTACAAACTCAGTTAGCTTTACATAGATACAGACGGTTACATGTAAAAATATTATATTGCCATATATATTTTCTTTATATATATTATTATATACATTATCAACTCAGAAGGCCTAGAAGCATTGCCATTCCAATAGCAATGAGAATGCCTAGCACCTAGATCTTGTTTTTTAAATGCTACTCCCCAATAAACATACCAGGGCCCCTTGGGGAAAATGGCTAATTCTTAAGACTTGGAAAAGAAATATGCAAGATAAGGCTAGAGCATCTTGTAGTGTCAGAAAGTAAGTACTAAAAAAGCGAAACAAAACAAAACAGCGAAGGGAGTATGTCAAACTAATACAGGAGTCAATTGAAAGAGTTCTCAATGGCCAAAACAGGAACAATTTGAACCAAGTATATAAGTAGTATTTTACTATAATTCAAAGTAAAAAAAAAATTCATGAGTACATAATGACATATAAAGAATTGGATATGTAAATAAATGGAAAGAAGAGTCAAATATCCTGCAAAGAAGAATTACAAATCATTTTTGTGGCTTCTCTGTACACAGCATAATGCCCAGTTTTTTAGGTGTGCACTGCCAACAGTGACTTAATTACAAAGAATTCAGTATGAAAAGGGAGAAACAAAAGTAATTTTACTGTGGAGAAACCTGACAAACACTTCCTTAACCAGGTGACCAAGGTTAATATCAACAATGATAACTAATATTGATATGTACCCTTTACACCATGTGATGAGAATGGCATTTTACTTCTGTGGTCTTCTCCAAAGCATATAATGCCTGCATAACCATAAGAAAAAAAATTCAGCAAACCCAACCTGTGGGATATTGTAAAACAATTCTTAACCAGTACTTCCCAAAAGTGTCTAGGTTGTCAAAAACAAAGAGTTTAAGAAACTAATGGCCAAGAGGAGCCCCATGGAGACATAAAAACTAAATTTAATATGGTAACCTGGATGAGATTCTGGAACAGAAAAAGGACATTAGGGAAAATCTGAATAAAATATATACTTTAGTTAATAATAATAGAATTAATATTGGTTTGTTGTGAAAAACATACCATACTAATTTAAGATGTTATTCACAGGAATATGGCATATACTGAATCTTTTTAGTATTTTTGCAGTAATTCAGTAAATCTACAACTGTTCTGAAAGAAAATTTTATTTAAAAAAACAAATAAGCAAATGGAAGAGCCAGGGAGAAAAATAACATAGGTAGAGATGGCAATGCAGACAGGGCCTCATGGGAATTTCCTGGGAGACAATTTCTAAGAAAAAGTGTCAGCAGACAGATTAGCAAATGAGAACAGCACAGCACATGATCACTCAAAATATTCTCCTGGCTCAGTCTTCAGTATCTACATCTGGTGGAGATAGCAACATGTAAAAGCATTCTAAAATCAATAAAAAGCATGGTTTTTTTTGTAAAAACTTCATAAAGTTTTGAGGCCCAAGTGACAACTGGGTACTACCAAACAATGCAAGGGTAAATCTATTGCAGGTAGAGAGGAATTCTCCCCTTTCTGCTGGGATATAATGTTGTCTTAATCTGTCCTGATCTTCAGCCCACCAGTTGCAGCAGGTGCTGCATGATCAGGAGGGTGCTTGATCCATGAAAAGAGGCACAATGCCCAGCAAACATGGCATTACCCAAGGGAGGGTGGCACCCACCTCTCAGCTGTCTGGACTTACTTCTGGGTCCAGGTGAGACTTTCCTCAGCTCTCCACTAAGAGTCTGGTTGGGCACTGGTTTTATTAGTGCAAGGGTAGGTAGGAGCCGGTCCAACACAGTGCACACACTCAGCACCTCATTTGAGCTTTTCCACAGCTCTGGAAGACAAATTTTATCTCTACTTTACAGATGACAAAGCTGTCCCTTACAGCAATGGATCTGTAGTGATTCTTTCCGTTTCAAGTCCCAGAAGTAATGTGACTTCTATCATTTTAGTCCTGACAAGCTTTATAAGCTTGTTGGACCATTCTTTCGCTTATGTATTGCTTTCCTATATTTTACCTTTCAGTATTTTTATAACAAAAGTATTCTGCGCTTTTTAGGAGAAAATGACAGATGAACAAAAAAGAATGTAAGGAAAGATTACCCATAGATAGCTATTGTTAATCTTTTAGTGGACAGAGCTTTCAGTTATTTTCTATACATGGATCGCTAAGTAAATTATCTTTGTAGCTTTACAAAAATGGACCAATGCCATATGTTTGTTTCTACAATTTTTTTTTAAATTTTACAATGCACTATGAACATATTTTTTGTGCAATGGATGAAAAATTCGCTACTTGAAACATAGAGAGTTGCAGCTGGGTCAAAAGGCTGATGGTAACAGGAGGGATATCTAAAACAAACTATTAGCATAAGATTAAAGCGCAGGGCCTGGCAAATGCCTACCAGGGCCACTACACATAAGGGATGTCTTCAGTGTCCCTTCTTGGGGCCCTGCAGCCACCCCTGAATTCCCTTGGCCCCCTTGGGTAAAAGGGGTCCTGTAAATTTCTTTGCATCCACAAAAACCCCCCTAATTTTTGTCTGCTTTTTCTAGAGTCATCCTCCACCCTAGCCATATTGTCAAATTCTCTTATCATGTCCTCATTGCTGAAATTCTTATCAGGTCCAGCCTCTTTATACTCCTTGAGGTACTGAGCCAGCCCCTTGTTGGTTTTTCTTTTGGCTTTCCTGGGTACATCATCCTCAGCTGGACGCTTCACAGCAGCTCTTGTTTCACTCTCTGGCTTTCCCTCGCTCTTTGACTTTCCCTCACTTTCTGGATTTCCCTCTTTCTCTGGCTTTTCTTCTGCCTTTCCCTCACTCTCTGGCTTTCCCTTATCCTTCAGCATTTCCACATTTTCTCTATTTCCCCTGTTCTGTGTCTTTACATCATTTTCTAACTTTTCCTTGTCTTCTGGAGTACAAACTGCTTCTGGCTTTCCCTCACCTTGTGGCTGTTCTTCATTTTCCAACTCTCCTTGATTCAAAGGCATTCCTTCATTTCTATTGCAGTTTTTTGCCATGTTGAGATTTCACCTCCTTCTCTTGTCCTGGAGAGTGGGGTAGGAGAAGAGGAGACAGAGTAGACATGGAGTTTGAGAGCTTGGGGTGGAATGGAGATCAGGACAGTCCTCGCATCTTCCCCTAAGAGTTACCCTAACCTGGCTGAGTTACCCTAACCAGGCGGGACCTTCCAGGTGTGCCTTCTTCCCATCCCTTCTCCCCCACCCCAGTCCTCCCACCCATGGAGTCAATCATTCCCTGGCAGGCCCTGCCACCTTCTCTACACCTGGTCAGCATGGCAAACTCTGTGTATTGTGTGTGTGCATGTGTGTGAGGTGGGGTGGGCCGTGGGGTCCCAGTTCTATCCGGGTCGTGCCCTCCACACTGCCAGCCCTTCTGGGTCCCTCCTGGGTCCCTGTCAGTGCCTCCCTCCCTCTCACTGACCTGCAGGGATTCTGGACAGGTCGCTGCTCCTTTTCAGGCCCTGCAGAGTGCTGGGACCCACAGGCGCGCAGACCTGCAGACGGACAGGGGGCAGGGGACAGGGCAAGGCTGCGCGCTCAGAGGACTCCCAGGGACTGGGGCCCCACGTACTCCTGTCTCTCCCGCCCCCTATCCGCCATTTCTTTCAGGCCCTGGGAGGGCACCAAACTAGGATGCTTTCCAAGCTAATTTTGGATCTGTGCGTCCTTCTCCCCTGGAGGCAACTCGCCTACCCACTCTCGCGGTCAGCATTTTCCTCTACACATGGAATGAGAGAGGCGGTTTATTTCCACTGTCTCACTGCTGGGGCGTTCCCCCAACCCACCCCCCTATCCGCCATTTCTTTCAGGCCCTGGGAGGGCACCAAACTAGGATGCTTTCCAAGCTAATTTTGGATCTGTGCGTCCTTCTCCCCTGGAGGCAACTCGCCTACCCACTCTCGCGGTCAGCATTTTCCTCTACACATGGAATGAGAGAGGCGGTTTATTTCCACTGTCTCACTGCTGGGGCGTTCCCCCAACCCACCCTCTCCCGCTTCAAAATGGATGGAGGACAGAGAAGAGGGGGTGCCTAAAAGCGAGAATGGATATTTGGGGGTGCCTGCCTTCCCCACTCTCAGAACGCTGGCTGCTCGCCCACCCTCAGCCATCCTTAACCCTTTCCCACCGTCATCTCAATCTACAGCCCAGCCAGCTTCCCGCGTCCCGAACCCCACCCTAGTCTTTCTCCTACCGTACTCGTTCCCCCTCCCCCATTCCAGTGTTCCCATAGCAGCCTGGAAGGCCCTCTCACTGACCTGAAAGAAACTTGAACAACAATTACCCAAAAGACTGGAGCAGAAGGCTGCTGGACGCGACCGCAGAGGAGAGAACAGGCACCGAGACTAGTGCCCCACATCTGCGCCCCAAAGTCACGTGAACACCGCGGCGCCAGAGCTCCACGCCCCCTCCCACGCCCCGCCTACCAGCCAGCGTCTGCCTGGCACCCACTGCCTGTCTTGAGCAGGTAACCCCTCACCTCTTTGGGTCCTGTTTTTTGTTTTTTTTTTCTCCTCTTATTAATTTTGTCAAAGAAAGAAAGAATTAAAAAAAAAAAAAAAAAGAAAAGAAAAGAAAATCACAAAGGTCCGGGAGAGGAGTCTTGATAATGTTGCTTTTAAATTATGTTGAAAGCTCAGAGCCTCACCATGAAATCTTACTGTTATAAACTTGAGTATTGTATGAAGAATAGAATATTGCACTTTAGGAAAAAAAAATTAGGGAAACGTTTCTTCCCAAAATGAAACTGTCTTTTTCCTGATATACACAAACACAAATTTTCTAATAAATAAACAATTAAATTACATTTGAAGCAGGGAGAAAGATGAATTTGTATTAACTGAAAAACTGAGTGTACCGGGGACATGACCAGTCCAGTTAAGTAAGACAGTTAAGACAGTGAAGCTGTGTCCTGCAAACTTTGCAGCCTGCAGCCCATGAAGCCAAACCATAGCCTCTGCAACAATCTTCAGGACTAGATCAGCTTGCCTGTCTTCCTATTTTTTACCCCGTGATGGACAAGAAAAAGCCAAATATGTACCCTTAAACAATCACTTCGGATGCCTCACTTTTAGTTGACCTGTCTCCATCTTGCCATGCCCATGACCTCTAATCAGAGCATACCTAAAGTCTTTCAGGCTTTTTTTTTTTTAAATTGGTGTATATCTATCTATCTATCTATCTGTCTATCTATCTGTCTATCTATCTATTTATGGGGTGATTTTTTGGTATATGAATACAACATAAAATGATTAAATCAGAGTAATGACCATATCCATCATCTCAGATATTTGTCATTATTTTGTGTTGATAAGGTCTTCTCATTTTTTTCACTATAAAGCTTCACCATTTCCCTGCCTGCCTTTGAATCTTAAACACAAATGATGGTGGCTGACTTCTTTGAATAAGTAGCTTCTATTTGTGTGTAGTCTCTGTGTCTACACACAATTTTTGGTGTGGAAGATCTTTAAATACTTAACAAAGAGGTGAACAATTAGGGAAAACACTGATATATTTGATTACACGATAATTTGTAACAGATTTATTGAGGAATTGGGTATACACATATGCTTCCCTGTTCTTCAGTATATTGGTAAAAATTTTCTGAAAGTCAACTTTGTAGATTGTTTAAATATTAGATCTTTTGTCCCAGTAATTTTACTTTTAATATTTACCAACAGAGATGATTGATACAGCGCTAAAATATAATCTTATATTGAAAGTGCTTTATGTTTTAAAAAGTCCCATAGCCATTATTTATTGAACATTTATTCCTTGCTGGTACTGGGGCTAAAGTAGTGATCCCATTGGCTTAGTTTATAGTAGAATGGAATGCCACAAGTGTTCAAGTGATAGATATAGCTATATAATCTTCTTAGTGCATCTGTTTACACTGGTTATCTTTCAGTGTTTTGTTTACAAAAAAAAATGATCCTTATGTACTGTCCACTTAATACACAATTAAAATATTTATTAACTATTCATCATCACAATGGATGGTAGCACTGGTAGAAGTTATTGGCCACCAAGGACAGTCACAAATATGTAGTGTTGTCTCCTAGAGAATGCCATTGTATGCCAGGCACTATGCCAGCTACCTTTTCTGGTGTGCTGTTGAGTCACTGGAAAAGTCATGATGTATTTTTCTGTGTTTTTCTCTGCAAAAATGCATCATGACTTTTCTGACGACCCAATATTTTGTTTTTCCCTGATGGGGGAACTCACACTTCAAGGAAGTATAATGATGAATAAAGCTAAAATTCTTTTTGTTAAAAGAAGTATTTTATTTAACTTTATTATTATTATTATTGAATTTGAACAGAGAGAGACAGAGAAAGAAAGAGGGAAAGTGAGAAAGCAAGCTACCAGGTCTGGGACTTTAATCAGGGTCGGCCATGTGGGAGACCAGCGCCTCCAACCACCATGCCATCTGCAGGCTCCTAAAACTAGAATTCTAACTCAGTGTAGTACAGGAATAAGAATAGTAAGAGGGATAAAACAGAGAGCCTACTAACACACTCAAGTATACAAGTTTTTAGTGTATGATACATTTCTGATCAGTAGTGAAAAGCAGGTTATACGTTTTATTTGTATAATTATTTAAATATTTGAGGAAAAACTAAGAACTTTATTTTCTGACATATTGAAATCTTTTCAGAATAGGCAAGATAAATGAAATAAAAACCACCCAGATCAAAAGGAAAGAGTAAAATATTTCTATTTGCAGATGACATGATCTTATATATAGAAAAATCTCAAATGATTCACCAAAGGACTATGAGAACTAATAAGTGAGTTCAGCAATGTGGCAGAACACAAGATCAATGTACAAAAATTAATTGTATTTCTATATGCTGGCAGTGAACAATTCAGAGAGAAAAGTAAGAAATTATTCCATTTAGGGAGTTGGCAGGTGGCATGGTGTTTAAGGTGACTGGACTCCCACATGGCTGACTGCAGTTTGAGTCCCAGACCTGGTAGCTTGCTTTCTCACATTCCTCTCTCTCTCTCTCTCTGTCTTGCTCTTGTCAACTTAAAAAAAAATAATGACAATGAATAAAATAAAATTTAATTTAATTTAAAAAGAATAATTTTAAAATAATCAAAGTGAATAAAACACTTATAAACAAATGTAATAAAAAATGTAATACTTGTACACCAAAACTACAAAACATTGTTGAAAGAAAATAGGTTAATACCTAAAAAAAAATTGGAAAGACATACTATATTTATTGATCACAAGACTTAATATTATTAAGATGGACAATATTTCCCAAATTGATATTCAGATTCATGTAATCTCAGCTGGTTTGTTTTCAGAAACTGACAGATTCTCAAATTCATATGGAAATGCAGGGAATTCAGAATAGACAAAATAATTTTGGGAAAAGAATCACATTGGAGACTTCACACGTTCAGATTTTGAAACTTACTATAAAACTACAGAAATCAAGACAGTATGGTACTGACACAAGGACATGTAAATCAATGGACTACAATTGATAGTCAATAAATAAACTCTCACATTTATACTCAATTGATTTTCAACCAGTGTGCTAAGAAAATTCAATGGTGAAAAAATAGTCTTTACAACAAATGGTGCTGAGACAAATGAATATTCAGGTAAGTAAAATGAATTTGGATCTTCACACCATATTCAAAACTTAACTCAAAATAGATTAAAGTTCTAAATGTAAGAATTTAAACTGTTAGGTTGTTGGGAAAATCACAAGATATTTTTCTTTGCAAAAATGCACCGTTTCCTGACAGTCCCAATATTAAGCTCTTAGACACACACAGGTGTAATTATTCATGATTTTGGATTTGGGGACTAACCAGTGTTGTTATTGTTTTTTCATTGTTGTTATTTGTTTGTTTTAGATATGACAACCAAAAGTTCAATCAACAAAATAAATATAGATGACTGGAACTTGATCAAAATGCAAAACTTCTGTGATTCAAAGGACATCATTAAGACAGTGAAAACATAACCAACCAAGTGGGAGAAAATTTTTGCCAGCAACATATCTGATAATGGACCTATATCTATGATATATATTAAAAAACTGTTACAACTAAATAATAAAAAGATGAGTCAATTCTAAAATGGACAAAGTATTTGGATAGATACTTCTCGAAATAAAATAGTCAAATAACCAATAGACACATGAAAAGGTATTCAACATCTTTAGTTATGAGGAAAAGGCAAATCAAATCCACAGCGAGATACCACTTCATACCAACATATAAACAAAAAGAGAGATAATAACAGGTATTGGCCAAGATGTAGAGAATTTGGAACCATCACATAGTGCATGTGAGAGTGTCAAATGTACTGATGTGGAAAACAGTTTGGTTATTTCTCAAAATGTTAAACATGGAGTTATCATAAGACTCACCAATTTCACTCTTGGGTATATTCACAAGGGAAATTGAAGAATATGTACAAACAAAAATTTGAATGAACATGTTTCTGAGAGTATTACTTAGAATAGGCAGACACTGGGGGACCAGCAGATGCCATAATGGTTACATCACTGGACTCCCACTTAGTCAACTGCAGTTTGAGTTCCAGACTCAGTGGTTTAAAACCCATGCTAGGGGTGGGGGACCAGCAGTTGGTGTAATGGCTATGTTGCTGGACTTCCATGTAGTCAACCGCGGTTCAAGTCCTGGACCTGGTGGCTTAAACTCATGCTGGGTGCATGTGCGTGCATGCCCAAGATCCCTTGAGGAGAATGGAGCAGAAGAGATTGCAGTGTGGCCATTCCCCCCTGGGGGGGGGTGATTTCTTGTTTTCTGTCTTTCTGGCGAGTGCACACACCCTATACCAAAAACCTTTCCAAAAAAAATTCACTCTGGGCACATGTGCACATGTGCATGCATGCCCAAAATCCCAAAAGGTGACTGGAGGAGAAGGAATTAAAGTGTGGCCATCCCCCCAGGAGGTTGATTCCTTGCTTCCTGTCTCTCTATCTCTCTGGCAAGCACACACACCTGATAGCAAAAATCTCTCTCCAAAAAAAAAAAAAAAAGGGAATTGGAAGAAACTGGAAGGGCCAGCAAGTGGTATAGTGGTTAAGGTGCTGCTGAATTCCCTTGTGACTGATTGTGATTCGAGTCCTTGATCCAGTGACTTTAAACTCATTGTGTGTATATGTACATGCCTAGAATCCTGAGAGGAGAATTGAAGAGAAGGGATTGCAGTGTGGCCATCCCCCTGGGGGGTTATTTCTCACTTTCTGTCTCTCTGTCTCTCCGTGAGTGTATGAGCTCTATAGCAAAAATCTCTCTTAATAAAAAAGAGAGAACAGGTAGAAACTGGAACTATCCTAAATGTTCATCACTTTATGAACAGATAAATAAGATATGTTTTGTCCACATTATGGAATATTATTTGACAATAAAAGTGGAATAAAGTGCTGATACATGCTAGAACATGGATGAACCTTGAAAAAATTGTGCCAAGTGAAAGAAGGCAGTCACAATAAGTGTATGTTGTATGATTCCATGGATATGAAATGTAGGTATATCCATAGAAACAAAAGTAGATTAATGGTTGCCTAGGGTGGGATAAGGAGGAAATTGAAGAGAAATGGTAGTAAATGCTGATTGTTGGGAGAATTTTTGTGGTGATGGGAATGTTCTAAGATTGATTGTGGTGATGGTTGTACAACTGTGCATTATGTGCTCTAAATGGGTAAATTATATGGTATGAGAATTATATCTCAGTAAATCTGTTTTAAAAATCTGGCCTAATTTTGATGATTTCAAAGTATCATACAGATTTCCTATACACAGATGGAATTAAGATCATATAATTTTTTCTCTATGATAGATGCCTTGGTATTTATATTTGTGTCGAATACCTGTCTCTTCAGTTTTTTTGGATTTTTCGTAAGAAATTGAATTGATGAATCAAAAGTTATGAAAATTTGAAGGTTTGTTAATTCATGTAACTAAATGTTTACTATGTTGTTAACTAAGAATTTCAGAGAAACATGAACACGTATAATGTCCAGAATGAAGCTGTATGCTGTATGCACTCTTCTAGTACTAGGTTCCTCTACTTAAGAGTATATCTTTACTGTATTCTCATGCCAGTATGCATAGAACTACCTTATACATTTTATAAGGTTGCCTCTCATTCTACTTTTTTTAGAATTATTTATTTTATTTATTATTATTATTATATTTAAAAATTTTGCTACAGGGCACACATGCTCACCAGAGAGAGATAGAGAGAGAGAAAGGAAAAGAAAGAAAGCAGGCACCAGGACTGGGACCTGAACCATGGTTGGTCATGTGGGAAGCCCAGCTCAACCACTATGCCACTGCTGGCCCCTATTATTCTACTCTTTAGATTTATTAAAATTTAATCAATTCCCACTGGTTAACATTAGAAAAGTTTCATACTTTTATTATTAACAATGTGAATATCTATACACAGATTGCATCCATTTCTTCTCCCAATATATCATCTTTAATTACCAAAGACGATATATTCCATTTCTTTTTAAAAAGAATTTATTTATTTTTATTTATTCATTCATTTATTTTAATTTGACCAGAGAGAGACACAGATTGAGAGAGGGAAAGTGAGAAAGCAAGCCACCAGGCCTGGGACTCAAACCCTGTTTGGCTATGTGGTAGTGTATAACGCCTAAACTACCATGCCACCTGCTGGCCCATTATCTCACATTTCATATGTGACTTTTTCATTCTCCCCATTGATAGATGTAGACTATGTCTCTTCGTCTTGAATCTGGGAGGACCTGTGACTGCTTTGATCAATACAGTACAGTGTAAATCGCTTTGCATGACTTCTGAGGCTAGGTCATAAAACACAAAAAAGTGTGTCTGCCTGGTCCCTTCAGAATGCTCACTATGGGTAAAGCAGTCATCATGTGACAATTCTGCCTACTCTGAGACCACCATTCTATTAATAGAAAGGCCATGTCTATGGTCTCTGATTGACAGTTCCAGCTGAGTTTTAATCCAACAATCAGCAACTTCCAGTGATGTGAGCCCTCTTGAATTTCCATTCCAGTCTAGCTTTTAGATGACTGCTGTCTCAGCTGACTTCTGACCTCAATATCATGAGAGACTCCAAATAAGAACTTAGCCATTGAACATTTCCAGAATATAAATGATATTTTTATCTTTTTAGGTTTTTGTCATAGGGCAAGTGCACTCGGTGGAGAGACAGTGAGAGCAAAAGTGAGAAATCACCCTCTCAGAGGTGATGGCTGTGCCACAATCTCTTCTCCTCCACTCTCCTCCTGCCATTTTGGGCATGCACACACATGCACTCAATATGATTTTTAAGTCACCAGGTCTGGGATTCGAACCATGGTCAAAGATGTTGGAGTCCAGAGCCTTAACCACCATGCCACTTGCTAGCCCCTGATAAATGATTGCTTTTAAGCTGTTAAATTTTGGTGTTACCTGTTATGTAGTAATGATAACCAAAACAAACTGTAAAACAGATATCATAATACCAGGAGTAAAGGAAATTATAAATATGTAGTCTACAAAGTCTAAAATATTTACTCTCTGGCCCTTTACAGATAAAGTTTGCCCAAAGGAAACGATCTCAACCACAACTACCATTACTATCATCACTAAGATGTGATATTAGGGGGCCAGCAGGTGGTGTGGTGAATAAGGCTCTGGACTCCCACATGGCCAACTGGAGTTCAAGTCCTGAACCTGAAGGCTTGATTTCCTACTTTCCCTCTCTTTCTGTCTCTCTCTGGTCAAATTAGACAAATACTAACAATGATAATAAATAAAATAATTCTTTTTTAAAAAGATGTGATGTTGAGTGAGTACTAATGTATTTGCCTATTAGGGTACAGATATTTTATTCATTTGGGGGGTAACTCAAAATAGCTACCAGCTTAAACTTACAGAAAAGTCATTCCATGTATTGTTGAAACAACTGATTCTTGAGTGTTGTTGAGTGTTTGGAACCCATAATCTAAAAGTTGATAGCCTGGTGTTGTGGGAAGTCTAGATTTCAGATTTAGCACTTATTTTAGAACAGTATTTAACCTTTCCAGTTCCAGTTGGTTTGCCCATCTGTAAAATGAATGAATGGATAACAGTCAAAAGATTAACAATATTAAGAGTTGCCACATATGTACTCTGAGTGGAAGTCTAAATTGATACAATTGCTTTGGAAAAAATTGTCAATATCTACAAGGCTAAGCATTCACATATATTCTGATTCAGTAGTCGCACTCCTGGTGCACATCTAACAAAAATGAGGCTTTATGTCCACCGAAAGACATATATGAGATTGATCATTAAGCACAAAATGTAAAGCCATACAAATACTCATCAACAGAACAGTAGTATAGTGCTATAATGTATTACAATACAGAAATGAACAGCCTGCAGCTACAAGCAATAGCATGGATAAATACACAAATATAACTGATACTTCCATTATTATTCCTCTATCTCCATTCGGCTTTCAAGACCACAAACCTATGTTGTTTTAAATGGGTTCTGGGACCAGATAGTGACACAGGGGTAAGACAATGGTACTTGTATGGGAAAATCATGAGTTCATGTCCCACAGCCTACCTCTACACACCATGGAGACATGCAAGTGCCATGATCTGGGCTGACTGAAGCAAAGGGTAGGTCATGGCATAGTAACACTGTTAGGGATACCCCTGCCCCCTGCCTCTCAGAGGAAATCAGGTTTGGGAGCACGATGAAGAATTCGGAGAGAAAAATGGAAGCAGTTCCTGAAACTCAACCTGATGGCTGATATTCCCAGCTGTTGGAACTTAAGAGGGAAATGTGCTTATGTATTTTAATTTGGATTAATTACCCAAATGGAGATTGAGTAGGTCAAAGAAAATCAAAACTGAATTAGTTCTTATTTTAAACATTTCCTGCAAAACAAGTTAATGCAGAGCAGCATAGTTTCTATGAGCTTCTGGTAGGCTCATTCATGAACTGTGGGCCAGACATTAGAGTGAGATTCGGGAGATTGACTTGAATTTTGGTGTCAGATTTATCCCAGTAGCTATGTGACCCCAAATAATGCCCTTTATCTATCTTCTGGAGGGATCCAGAAGAACTCATTTGGAAAAGGAATCTCAATCCTTGGAAGGGATAGAATTCACTATGCAAGTCCAATTTTTTTTTAATCTGAGGTTTTTTTTTAATTTGAGTTTTTTTAACTGCCAGAGGGTTCATGCATCCGACACAGAGAGACAGAGAGTGAAAGAAAGAAGTAGAGGGGGAAAGCATCCCCAAATGGTGTGTAGTCCCCCCACAGCCTCTTCTCATGCATTTCTTCATCCTGTTGGGATTTGGGGCACATCTGCACGTGAATTCAGTTTTTCAAACTGCTAGGGCCAGGATTTGAACTTCAATTAGCCATGTGGATCTGACTCCCTCAACCACTAGTTTATGGGACCAGTTCAAATCCAATTATTTTAATTAGCACAATAACTATGAATCTTACTCATTCTTAAAGTAAAATTCCCAACAATGCATGACGAAATAACCTGATGAAGCATCGAGTCCATCCAAAGCTAATAGTTCCACTGCCTAATCTTAGTTACTAAGAGTTGATACTGTTTATAGTTACCTCTGTATAGGAAGATCTTAGATTCAGAGGTAATTATTACGGGAACCAGCAGTTAGTGTAATGGCTATGTCACTGGACTCCCACGTGGTCAACCGCGGTTCGCGTCCCGGACCTGGTGGCTTAAAACACGCCGGGCGTATGTGTGTGCTTGCCCAAAATCCCGAGAGGAGAATGGAGGAGAAGGGATTGCGGCGTGACCATCCTCCCTGGGGGGTGATTTCTCGCTTTCTGTTTCTATGTCTCTCTCTGTCTGTCTGGCGAGGGCACGCGCCCTATAGAGAAAACCTCTCCCCCCCCAAAAAAAAAAAATCAGAGGTAATTATTGACAGGTTTCAGGAATTCATGGCAATGACAAGCTGTGAGGAACAGGATTGACCTGTCAAAATCCTTAAATGGACACAAGGCAGCATGGCAAGGACTGGACTGACACTGTAGAGGAGTGTTCCCTTATTCGTGCAGCTCAGTAATGTCCTCCTTAAAGGCCAGTCAAAACTTGGGACCAGCAGTTAGCGTAATAGCTATGACGCTGGACTCCCACATAGTCAACCACGGTTCGAGTCCCAGACCCGGTGGCTTAAACTCACACTGGGCGCGTGTGCGTGCGTGCCCAAGATCCCGAGAGGAGAATGGAGAAGAAGGGATTGCAGCATGGTCATCCTCCCTGGGGGGTGATTTCTCGCTTTCTGTCTCTCTGTCTCTCTCTGTCTGGCACGCTCCCTATAGCAAAAAACCTCTCCAAAAAAAAGAAAAAAAAAAAGGCCAGTCAAAACCTATTTGTGACTCTAGGGGCTGGCAGGTAGCATGGTGGTTAAGGGCACTGGACTCCTACATGGCCGACCGGGGTCCAAGTCCTCGACCTGGTGGCTTGCTTTCTCACTTTCTCTTTCTCTTCTTTCTCTCTGTCCCTCTCTGGTCAAACTTAAATAAATAAATAAAGTTAAATAAAATAATTCTAAAGAAAATTTATTTAAAAAGAAAACCTATATGTGACTTTAGATTTGTCTTTAAAGTCCCTCCTAATAAGTAAATGGCCACTTTTTTTAAGCTTCCTCCTACCCACTTTACCCTCCTTCTCCTCTTATCCAGGTATAACAGGCCAGGATTAGAGACGAGGAGGGTGATTATGGGTCAGGAATCAGGAACAATTCCGTTATACTGGCCACTGCATATTTGACTGCTTATGTTCTTGAAGATGAAAAATGTAAGCTAAATCAATATTCAAATAGCTTGTGGATGTTTGTGTAGAGGAAAGTCAACTTGTTTCTTTTAATTGGCCACCATATGCTGTGATTGGAATGTTTGTATTCCCTCTAAAATTCATAATGAAATCTAATTTCCAATGCCACAGTATTAAGAAGTGGGGCGAGGCCAGCAGGTTAAGGCGGCTGGACTCCCACATGGCTGACCATGGTTTGAGTCCTGGACCTGGCAGCTTGTTTTCTCACTTTCCTTCTCTGGTCAACTTCAAAAAAATAAAATAAAATAATGACAATGAATAAAATTAAAATAATTCTTAAAAAAAAAAAAAAAAAAAAACAAGCGGGGCCCCCAAGGAGGTGACTAGGCCATGAGGGCTCTGTCATCATAAATAGGATTAATGACCTTATAAAACATTAAATAGACACAAGATTATAAAGTTCTCTATTGGAAATGATATATATGGTAATATCTTTGATTTGATTGACATGCACTGCATGCATGCTTTGAAAAAGCATATTGTATGCTATAAAGATGCACAATGATTAAATATAAATAAGAAATCATAAAAAAGGGCTAAAGGGAACTAGATAGTCCCCTTTTGTCCTTCCATCTCCTGTGAGGGTGCTGCAACAAGGTACAGCCTTAGAAGTAGAAACCAGGACCTCAGCAGACATTAAACCACCAACACCTTGATTTTGGACTTCCAGACTCCAGAGAGATGAGAAACAAATTCCTGTACTTATTAGTCAGTCTCAGGTATTTTGTTACAACAGCATAAATGGTCTAAACCAACAGAGTTCTTGTAATTCGATGTGTGAGGCAGGGGATATGTCCCTTGCTACTGGCCTTGGATTCATATCCTTAAATCACCATGATTGGAAGCAAAGGATTAACTAAACAAGCAAACAAACAGCAGACAAAGAACCACACCTCTTCAATCTCTAAATCTGAATATCCCAGGAAGGCTCTTTGTTCAGACCCATTATCTGTGGCTCAGGGACTGCAGGTCCTTCTTTGGCAGTAGATGCAGGGGCATGAGCTGCTCTCGGTTGGATACTCTCATCATGTGAGTCATGCATAGCATAATTGCAGGCCATTAAGGTTTCTGCCTATAATGATGAAAGATTATAGACTGTGACAAAATAGAATAGAATCTATCTGAGTGAAATAGAATTGTAATGTCAGAGTCCAGAGAGCTTGGTAAAAGTATTATTTCTTGAAATTCTTGATTTATATATTTCTGCACTTTTTGTTTGTTTTTGTTATGTATTAAAATAAATTTAAAGAGGTGTGTGGTAATTTTATTGGACAGACAAGGTTTTCCCAAGATTTCTGCTTATAATATTTTATTTATGGCAGATAAATCTATTTTTCTTAATGATCTGGTTTTTTTTTTTTTTTTTTTTGTAACACACAGAAATGAAGCATGATTGCTCACTTAGTCTCATTGTTTCATGTTAGCCTACCAGGTTAGTAATCAGATGTATTCATTGCACCTTCTGGTCTTTCCACATCAAATCCTGTTTTTCTCTGTACGTACCAGATTCATCTGTCTCGATCACCCTTGCAAGTTATAGTGCATTTTAAATATTCCTTCACTAACGCTTCTCTTTGCTTTCTGAATTTACAAGAGCAAAAACAGCCTTAAAACTGTGACTGTCCTAATGCATTTGATGCATTAAGAGGTTTCTCACATAATGTATGTACAAGAGATTAGTATATTAGAATAACTTTGGTAACACATTTTTATGGTACACTGAAGTAGCAACAATTAACATGATATAAATTAAATGACTTAATGAAATACTGTTTTCTTTTTATTGTGTCTCCAGCTCTGTCTCTAAGCACATGTGACTCTGAAAAGAGCTTTGTGTTCCCTAACATATTATTTGAAATGTGGTACTCCTTGGGGGATTTATTTCAAGATATTTTGTGTTTATCTTTCTAGGTTTCCTTTGAAATAAAACTCTGTTTCCAAGTCCTTTTATAAGATTTTTATAATATATCAAATAATGATAAATAATAGTTTTTTTTTCTTTTTTTGGAGAGATTTTTGCTATAGGACACGTGCGCTCGCCAGACAGAGAGATACAGAGAGACAGAAAGCGAGAAATCACCCCCCAGAGGGGATGGCCACGCCGCAATCCCTTCTCCTCCATTCTCCTCTCGGGATCTTGGGCACACACGCACACGCGCCCGGTGTGAGTTTAAGCCACCAGGTCCGGGACTCGAACCGCGGTCGACTACGTGGGAGTCCAGCGACATAGCCATTACACTAACTGCTGGTCCAATAATAGTTCTGATGAAAGTGCTCAGTTTTTCTGAGCCCTGACTCTGATGATGGCAATGCTAGTATTTTACCATGAGATAAATATTATCCACCTTGGGCTAGCTGGCATAGTGGTTAAGCCAGCTGGATCTCACATGGCCAACTGCACAGTTCGAGTCCCAGACCTATTGGCTTGAAAAACACACTAAGCACGTAAGCATGTGTGCCCCAAATCCCAAGAGGAGAATGGAGAAGGGAATGCAACATGGCCATCCCCCGGTGGGGGCTTTCTCACTTCCCCTCTCTCTCTCTCACTGTGTCTCTTCTAGCGAGTGCATGTATCTTATAGTCAAATTCAAACAAAACAAAACATTACCTAACTCAAAATCCAAAAAAAATATCCTGAAATTAATGGTTAATTGAAGGTTATCTTTTTTCCTTCAACATCATAATGCTTATATTTATATATCATATTTATATTTTACTGAAATATCTGCATATTCTTAGATGGATCCTAATTTGTCTTTTTTGTTCATCTTTTTATTGTGATGACAGACGTAATTACTAGTTTTTTTTCTTTTTCTAGATTTTTGCCATAGGCTGTGTGCACTCACCTGAGAGAGACAGAGAGAGAGAGAAAGTGAGAAATCAACTCCCGGAGGGATGGCTATGCTACAATCCCTTCTCCTCCATCCCCCTCTCAGGATTTTGTGCACACATGCACACACCAGCACCTGACATGTTTTTTCAAGCCTCTGGATCCAGTACTTGAACCATGGAATCAGCCATGTTAGACCCACACCATCTGCTGGCCCTATAATTACTAATTTGTTATGTAGGATTTTTACATACACATTTATAAACATGACTTTTCAGAATTCCTTTTAGCATATTTTCTTTAAAAAAAAAAGATGTTTTTTCTTCATAATCTGACAGTACTTCATTAACAGAAAAGAAAAATATTTGTTCCTTAATGGTCTGACATGAAATACTTTTGGAAGCCTGGCCATTTGGAATAGTAGCTCACAATGTTCCTGTTTTGGGAGTGTGGTAGGTAGATTTAACTTCTGTAAGTTATATTATCCACAAATTCATACATTTTATCAATATTTTGAGTTGTATCATAGATATTTGAAAAAGATACTTTTTTTTTTTTAGGATTTTCCTATAGGGCATATATACTCCCTGGAGAGAGACAGAAAGAGGGAAAGTGAGAAATCACCCTCCAGGGGGGATAGCTATACTACAATCCTTTCTCCTCCACTCTCCTCTCTGGATTTTGGGAATGCATGCACATGTGCTTGACCTGATTGAAAGAAATATTCTTTACACTGAATAATATTTCCTATGATATACCCTTTTCTCCCTAGGAGGTTATTTACATGTGTAATTTAGTGTTTTCTTTCAACCAAGGGCTCCCATATTTAGTCACCAATTATATACAGCTTATAGTATTTTTCCAGGTCCTAAGTATGTGGGGTTTTTAAAAAGTTCACAGAAAAGTGCATATCATTATTTTCTCTATTTAAAATGTTTTATTTTTATTTCATTTTTAAAGAATTATTTGTTTGGACCAGCAGTTAGCGTAATGGCTATGTCGCTGGACTCCCATGTAGTCGACCACGGTTCGCGTCCCGGA
>NW_006202465.1:473127-476199 GCF_000334495.1 Tupaia belangeri chinensis | reverse complement strand
TGTGCCCAAGATCCCGAGAGGAGAATGGAGGAGAAGGGATTGCGGCGTGGCCATCCCCCCGGGGGGTGATTTCTCACTTTCTGTCTTTCTGTCTCTCTGTCTTTCTTCCTGGCGAGCACACGCGTCCTGTAGTGAAAACCTCTGCAAAAATAAACAAACAAACAAGAATTATTTATTTAATTTTATTTACCCAAACCAATAGTTCTAGGTATGTGTTCCTTTGTTTTAAGAATTATTTATTTATTTTAATTTGACCAGAGAGAGACACAGAGACTGAGAGAGGGAAAGTGAGAAAGTAAGTCACCAGGCCTGGGGCTTGAACCATGGTTGACCATGTGGGAGTCCAGCAATATAACCATTATGCTATCTGATTGTCCCAAGAAGGCAAGTTTTACTGAGCAGAAGCTGAAGCCCTCATGTTTTGGGTATGACAGCTGTTGTTAAATTTAGAAATTATGAAGAGGTGCTACTAAGCAATATCAAACCCATTCAAACAAAGGCATAGGAGAAACAAGGCACCTACAACTAAACTCTTGAGTTTTGTAGAAGAAGTGATGGTTCTCACTCTATAGTAGGACTGAAAGATTGGAGGACAATCTCTCTTTTCCAGCTGGAACATAGAGGGCATTCAAGAGAAGAAAAAGAAGGTTCCCGCTGTGGCAGAAACCAAGAAAAAGGTTCCTGCTGCGGTGGAAGCCATCAAGAAAAAGGTTCTCGCTGGCCAGAAACCCTTAAGAAAGACGCAGTGGAAAGGGTGGGAAAGAGAGGAAAAAAAAAAAAAATCAACCTAATACTATTCCAATGGACTGAGCTGGAGAAACAGAAGCTCCTTAAGATCAAGATGGCACTTGACTGTCTATAATGGTTTTCCTTCAAGTGAAACTACTACCTTGCCTCCCAATTTTTCTCCAAGTGTGGAATGGTCCTTAATATCATGCAAGCCATTTACTTGCCATTCGTGTTTAATACCTATAAATTTCTTTTTGATGGCACCTTTAAAGCTAGCATAAATCATCTTGCTTTTTAAAGGTGCACTTTCAGGAGCCCAGAATATAAATACTAGGTCTTCTTTCTTAGACTCTTTTGTTTCATATGAGGCATCGTACAAAGCATATCGGCAATCATTCATAGGTAGCAACTTCACAAAAGATGTGTAGGGGTCCTCTACAGTATCACCAATGTCACCCACCAAGATCTGCTTTGCTTCCTCTCTAAGTATTTGTCTTTTATCATCACTTAAACAGAAGAGAACAGCTTTCTTTCTTTTTTCGATCTCCTCTTGTGTAGATTTCCTTACTTTCATATCATTAAAAACTTTGATGACTTCATCATTCACTATAACTCCAGAAGCACTGGGCTAAATAAATAATTCTTAAAACAAAGGAACAAATACCTAGATCTATTGGTTTTCTGGAACATTTTATTTTTTGCATTTTTATACAAAAATGCATTGTGACTTTTCCAACAATCTGATGAAATTCATTAGCTTAACCCCTCAAAGTGACTTTTAAGCAAGGATTTGAGCTCTTCTGAGTGACTCTACCTGGTGGAAATAGCTGGGAAGAATTTAAGATTAGGGAAATCCATTATTATTTTCTACACATGGGAAATTTTCATCTCAAAGACAACTTTTTTTATATAATTACTTTATTTAACTTTATTTATTTGTTTTAATTTGACCAGAGAGGGACAGAAAGAAAACAAGAAAGCAAGCCACCACATTCAGGACTCAAATCATGGTTTATGGGAGTCCAGTGCTCTTAACCACCATGCCACCTGCCGGCCCCCATTGAAGATACCTTCTTAAAATCTAAGTGTTCTTGGGGCCAGTAGGTAGTGTACCTACAAGCAGGAATTGGGGCTACAAGAAACAACGTACAGTCTGTAGTAACTTAGAGGTTTTTGTTTGTTTCTTTGTTTTTACAGGTTTTTGATTTAGGGCATGTGCATTCGCTGGAGAGAGAGAAAGAAAGAGAGAGACAGAAAAAGTGAGAAATAATCCCTCAGGGGGATGACCACACTACTAGTCCCCCTTCTCCATTATTCTCCTCTTGGGAACCTGGGTGCATGGTGTACAGTCTAAGACTCAAACTGTAGTCAGCCACGTGGAAGTCTAGCACCTTAACCACCATGCCACCTGCTGGCCCTAGTTAGCCCTAGTTTCTTTTTTCTTTTTTTGGATTTTATCATTTATTTATTAAAGAGTATCATTTACAGTTTATAAAAAAAATTGCCCTGATATACACAAAAAAATTCCTCATAATGGCAATTAAAAACTACTCCCATCCCCCTCAGGTCCACACCAACATGCAGTCTAGATAGGTTTAATCTTGAAGTGTAATCCAATAAGACTGAAGACCAAACACTTCAGGTCCTGGACAAGATAATAAAATACTCGTAAGCCTTCTGGATCCTTACTTGGACTGATTGACATCAATAAGGGAACCAATCTTTGATATTGTAAAAGAAATGTATTCATCTCCAATGACAATTTCAAGCTCCTGCCGGCCTACTCGGTCAGGAGGCAGGCACAAAGCATCATCTTCTTTGGTAATTTCACTGTCATCAATTATTCTCTTTAGTTCTTCCATCACACTTTTATGTACATAAACCTCTTTTCTGATCATGACATCATTTTTGTAATCGCTGTTGTTTACATATCTCAATTTCCCGTCAGGTCTGAACTCAAACTCCAGGAACTCAGTGGCCAAACTTGCCTTTGTGGCCCACGTAGTAACGCAGATAAAAGCCACTCTCCATGGCTTGCAAAAAGTAACCAAGAACTTGGAGAGAAATCGGCACTGCGCACCGGGTCCTGCATGCCACACTAACGTTTCTCTTTTTTATTTTTTTAAAGAATTATTTTATTTAACTTTATTTATCCATTTATTTATTTATTTAATTTCTAAATTTGACCAGAAAGGTAGAGAGTGAGGGGGTAGGGGAAGAGAGAAAGAGAAAGAAAGTGAGCCGCCAGGTCTGGGACTTGAATCACGATTGGCCATATGGGAGTCCAGTACCCTTAACCACCATGCCCTAATTTCTTAAAGACTGAAGACACCGACCCTCTCT
>NW_006202465.1:467702-473101 GCF_000334495.1 Tupaia belangeri chinensis | reverse complement strand
TCCTGCTGTTACTGCTTAGGATAATGAACCCTCATCAATCCAACAGGCCATTGTTAAGATAGATTATGATAGACAGTGAGGCATAGGGGCTATTACATACAGTCCTAGAAACCTACCTCAAATAAATAGGAAAAGTCAAGTGCCTCACTAAATGCTTAGAAAAAAAAATCACAGAGTTAGAATTCAGAATATTTATCATAACAAAACTCAATGAGATGTAAAAGAAAATGGACAACCTATTCCAGGAGATTAGAAAATCATTCCATGGGACCAGCAGATGGCATAATGCTTATGTCACTGTACTCCCACATGGACAATAGTGGTTTGAGTTCCAGACTAGGAGGTTTGAAACTCATGCTGGGCACAAGGAGGAGAGGGAAGGAGAAGGGATTGTGGCGTGGCCATTCCCCCAGGGGGCGATTTCTTGCTTTCTGTCTCTCTGGCAAGCACATGCACCCTATAGCAAAAATCTCTCTCTAAAAAAAAAGTAAAGAAAAGAAAATAATTCCATGACTTGAAAGATGAATTCCATAAAGAGATAGACACCCTAAAGAAGAATCAAACAGAACTTCTGAAGATGAAGAATGTAATGCAAGAAATAAAAATATCCCTTGCAAGTATTAATAGCAGATTTGAGCAGAGAAAGAATCTCTGATCTGGAAGAGAAAGCCTCTAACTTAACTTAAACCACACACACAAAAAAAAAAGAATGAAAAAAGTAACCAAAAAAAAAAAAATGAGGATAAAATATAGGTGATACCAGGCACCATTAAATGCCTAAATATCCAAATAATGGGAATTCCAGATGGTGATGAAGATGGTAAAGGCATAGGAAACCTCTTTCATGAAATACTGTCTGAAAACATTTCAAATTTAGAGAAACAAAAAGACACACAAATCCAGGAAGCACAAAGGAACCACTCCACCACCTGCCAGCCCCTAAACCTTCCACATAGAATTAACATAAGAATATCCTCTCTGGGACCAGTAGTTGTCGTAATGGCTATGTTGCTGGACTCCCATGTAGTCAAACCGTGGTTTAAGTCGCAGACCTGGTGGCTTAAACTCACGCCGGGCACATGTGCGAGCATGCCCAAGATCTTGAGAGGAGACTGGAGGAGAAGGGATTGTGGCATGGCTATCGTCCCTGGGGAGTGATTTCTGGCTTTCTGTCTCTCTGTCTTTCTGGTGAGTGCAAATGTCTTATAACAAAAACCTCTCAAAAACAAACAAACAAACAAACAAAAACCAATATCTTCACCATGGCACATTATAGTCAGGTTGGTAAAACTCAAAGACAAGGACAAAATTCTAAAAATAGCATAGTAAAATGTCAAGTTACATAAAGATTCTGTCAAGCTAATATCAGATATCTCAACTGAAATGATGCATGCAAGGAAAGAATGGAAAGACATTCAAAACTCTAAAAGAAAAACAATTCCAACCAAGAATACTATACCTGGCAAGTTATCCTTCAAATGGGAAAAATAAATAAAAATGTTTTCAGATAAACAAAAACTGAAAGAATTTACAAAAGCTACACTGGTTATTCAAGAAGTACTAAAAGGAGGGAACCAGCAGTTAGCGTAATGGCTATGTCACTGGATTCCCACATAGTCGACCACGGTTCGCGTCCCGGACCTGGTGGCTTAAAACTCATGCCGGACGCGTGTGCGTGCATGCCCAAGATCCCAAGAGGAGAGTGGAGGAGAAGGGATTGCGGCATAAACATCCCCCCTGGTGGGTGATTTCTCGCTTTCTGTCTCTCTGTCTCTCTGTCTGGCGAGCGCATGTGCCCTATAGCGAAAATCTCTCCAAAAAAAAAAAAAAGTACTAAAAGCAGTAATATATCAGTTTAGTTTAGTACTGAACTAAAAAGAGACAAATAGAAATAAGAGAACAATAAAACACCAAGAAAATGGCTAGCAAAATGACAGAGATAAGTTCACAAATATCAACAATAACACTGAATGTTAATACATTAAATTTTACAATAAAATGATACAGAGTGGCTGAATAGATTAAAAAAGAAAAAGGAGTCCTCTATCTGCTGCCTATAAGAAATACACCTCTTTGATAAAGACAAACATAGACTAAAAGTGAAGAGCTAGAAAAGATATTCCATACAAACAGAAACCAAAAAAGGCTAGAATCACAATATTGATATCAGACAAAATAGGCTTCCAGACAATAACTGTAAGAGATAAAGATGGGAGCCAGCAGGTGGCTAAGGACATTGGACTCTCACATGGCCAACCGTGGTTTGAGTCCTGGACCTGGTGGCTTGCTTTCTCACTTCCCCTCTTCCTCTCTCACTCTCTCAGTCTACCCATCTCTGCTCAAATCAAAATAAATAAAATAAATAAAGTTAAATAAAAATAGTTATCTTAAAAATGCATACGTTGAGGCTGGCAGGTGGCGTGGTGGTTAAGGGTGCTGGACTCCCACATGGGCAACTGCGGTTCGAGTCCTAGTCCTGGTGACTTGCTTTCTCACCTTCTCTCTTATATATATACACATTAAAGAAAGAGAGACAAAAATAGGCACTAGATAGTTATGAAAGGGCAAATTCACTAGGAAGATATAACACTTATAAATATCTTTGCACTCAACACTTAAATATCCAAATACATAAAAGAAAGGCTACTATCAATAGATCTAAAGAGAAAGATAGACTGCAGCACACTAGTTGTTGGGGATCTTAACACTCCACTGTCTCCTCTGGACAGATCATCTAAATAAAAATTAAAGAGATACATAATGTAAATGATACCATAAACCAAATGAACTTGACAGACATCTATAGAACATTTTACCCAACAACCACAAAATACACATTTTTCTCACCCCACATAGAACATTTTCAAAGATCCACATCATGATAAGACAGGAAAGAAGCCTGTTCACATTTAAAAGTATAGAGACAATACTCAGCATACTTTTCAATCATAGGGTAATTAAACTTGAAATCAACTGTAAAAAAAATCTTTGAAAATACATAAACACAAGGAAACTAAACAACCTACTCCCAAATGACTTCACAACCATTGAAAAAATTAAGACTGGAATCAAAAGATTAATTGAAACCAATGATAACAAACATACAAGTTTCCATAACTTATGGGACACAGCAAAAACAGTCATGAGAGGGAAGCTCATAACAATTAGTACTCACAAAACACACACACACACACACACACACACACACACACACACACACAGAAAAGGTGGCAAATAGACAATCTAAGAAAACATCTCGGGGATCTGGGGAAAACAACAAGAAGGGAACTGTCAAAACACCAGGAGAAAAGAATTAGTAAAGATTTAAGCAGAAATAAATGAAATAGAGAATAAAAGAACTATACAGAAAATAAATGAAACCAAAAGCCAGTTCACTGAGAAGATAACAAAATTGACACAATGTTAATTAAGCTAATAAAGAAGAACAGAGAGGGACCAGCAGTTAGTGTAATGGCTATGTCGCTGGACTACCATGTAGTTGACCACGGTTCATGTCCAGGATCACCTGGTGGCTTAAAACTGACATCCAGTATGTATGCATGTATTCCCAAGACCCTGAAAGGAGATTGGAGAAAGGATTGCAGTGTGGCCATCCTCCCCCGGGGAGGGGGGTGATTTCTTGCTTTCTGTCTCTCTGTCTCTGTCTGTCAGGCAAGCGCATATGCGCCCTATAGCAAAAACCTCTCCAAAAAAGAAAAAAAAAAAGAACAGAGAGAAGAATAAGATAAATAAAATAATGAATAAAACAGGCACTATTACAACAGACATAACAGAAATACAAATGCTCATGAGAGAAAAAAACCTAGATGAGATGGACAAATTTCTGGACACATATAACCTACTAGGATTGAACCAGGAAGAAACAGAAAGCCTGACTAGACCAAAAACAAGAAATGAGATAAAAATCAATAATAAATAGTCTTAAAGAAAAAAGAGCCCAGGTCACAATGGCTTCATTTTTTAATTCAATGAATTCCCCCCCTTTAGAGGTTTTGGCCTTAGAGTGCATATGCTTATTGAAGAGAAAGAGACAGGAAAGTGAGAAGTCACTCCCCAGAGGGGATGGTCATGCCAAAATCCCTTCTCCTCCATTCTCCTCTTGGGATCTTGGGCACACACACACACACACACACACACACACGTGCGCACGCCCAGTGTGAGTTTCAAGGCACTGGGTCTGTGACTTAATCGCGGTTGGTCATGTGAGAGTCCAGTGACGTAACTGCTATGCCATTGTTGGCCTTATGAATTATACAAAACATTTTTTAAAAGAATTATTTCATTTATCATTATTATCACTTTTTCAATTTGAACAGGAAAAGATACACAGAGAGAGAGGGAAAACAAGAAAGGAAACCACCAGGTCTGGGACTCGAATTATGGTCAGCCATGTGGGAGTCCAATGCCCTTAACCACCACACTACCTACTGGCCCCTCTACAAAATTTTTAAGGAAGAGCTAACCCCATTCTCCTCAAACTTTTTTAAAGATCCAAAAGAAAGGAACCCTCCCAAATTTATTCAATGAAATTCTATCAATCAAATCCCCAAAACAGAGAATAACATAACAAAAAGAGAAAACTAAAGACCAATATTCCTGATGAATACAGTTGCAAAAATTTTCAACAAGATACTAACAAATTGTATCCATCAACACATTAAAAAATAATGCACCAGGACCCCAGGGATGCAAGGTTTATTCAACATACCCAGAACAGTAAATACCATATATTATTAACAGAAGGAAAGATAAAAACCATATGATCATATCAATCAATACAGAAAAAGCACTTGATAAAAAGAAATATCCCTTCATGATTAAGACTCCCAGCAAAACGGCACAGAAAGGACATTTCTCAATACAATAAAAGTTATATATTAAAATCTCATAGCTAACATCATACTAACTAGAGAAAGGGTGAAAGCGTTTTCACTAAAAACTGGAACAAGACAAGGCTACTCGCTTTTACCATTCCTTTTCAACACAGTACTGGATGTCCTAGCCAATGCAATCAGACAAGAGAGTAAAATAAAAGTCATGAGAAAGAACTTGTTGCTTTTCAGAAATCTCCATGCGACATATACCTCACTGTCTATGCTCAAAACCTTGCACATCTTAATTCATAATATAGAATGTCTAATACTGGGACCAGCAGTTAGTGTAATGGCTATGTCGCTGGACTCCCATGTAGTCGATCACGGTTCACATCCTGGACCCGGTGGCTTAAAACTCATGCCAGGCGCGTGTGTGTGCGTGCCCAAGATCGTGAGAGGAGAACGGAGGAGAAGGGATTTTTGCGGCGTGGCCATCCCCCCGGGGGGTGATTTCTCGCTTTCTGTCTCTCTGTCTCTCTCTCTGTCTCTCTGGCGAGCGCACAC
>NW_006202465.1:442651-462207 GCF_000334495.1 Tupaia belangeri chinensis | reverse complement strand
TCATAATGGCTTCATTTTTTAATTCAATGAATTCCCCCCCCCTTTTTTTTTTTAAATTTTTTAGAGGTTTTGGCCTTAGAGTGCATATGCTTATTGAAGAGAAAGAGACAGGAAAGTGAGAAGTCACTCCCCAGAGGGGATGGTCATGCCAAAATCCCTTCTCCTCCATTCTCCTCTTGGGATCTTGGGCACACACACACACACACACACACACACACGTGCGCACGCCCAGTGTGAGTTTCAAGGCACTGGGTCTGTGACTTAATCGCGGTTGGTCATGTGAGAGTCCAGTGACGTAACTGCTATGCCATTGTTGGCCTTATGAATTATACAAAACATTTTTTAAAAGAATTATTTCATTTATCATTATTATCACTTTTTCAATTTGAACAGGAAAAGATACACAGAGAGAGAGGGAAAACAAGAAAGGAAACCACCAGGTCTGGGACTCGAATTATGGTCAGCCATGTGGGAGTCCAATGCCCTTAACCACCACACTACCTACTGGCCCCTCTACAAAATTTTTAAGGAAGAGCTAACCCCATTCTCCTCAAACTTTTTTAAAGATCCAAAAGAAAGGAACCCTCCCAAATTTATTCAATGAAATTCTATCAATCAAATCCCCAAAACAGAGAATAACATAACAAAAAGAGAAAACTAAAGACCAATATTCCTGATGAATACAGTTGCAAAAATTTTCAACAAGATACTAACAAATTGTATCCATCAACACATTAAAAAATAATGCACCAGGACCCCAGGGATGCAAGGTTTATTCAACATACCCAGAACAGTAAATACCATATATTATTAACAGAAGGAAAGATAAAAACCATATGATCATATCAATCAATACAGAAAAAGCACTTGATAAAATGAAATATCCCTTCATGATTAAGACTCCCAGCAAAACGGCACAGAAAGGACATTTCTCAATACAATAAAAGTTATATATTAAAATCTCATAGCTAACATCATACTAACTAGAGAAAGGGTGAAAGCGTTTTCACTAAAAACTGGAACAAGACAAGGCTACTCGCTTTTACCATTCCTTTTCAACACAGTACTGGATGTCCTAGCCAATGCAATCAGACAAGAGAGTAAAATAAAAGTCATTCAAATAGGGAAAAAAGGTGTGAGATATTCTCTATTTGCAGATGACATGATTATATCCACAGAAAAACCAAAAGATTTCCCCCAAAAAAACTCCTAGAAGTGGGGACCAGCAGTTAGCATAATGGCTATGTCGCTGGACTCCCATGTAGTCGATCACGGTTCACATCCTGGACCCGGTGGCTTAAAACTCATGCCAGGCGCGTGTGTGTGCGTGCCCAAGATCGTGAGAGGAGAACGGAGGAGAAGGGATTTTTGCGGCGTGGCCATCCCCCCGGGGGGTGATTTCTCGCTTTCTGTCTCTCTGTCTCTCTCTCTGTCTCTCTGGCGAGCGCACACACCCTATAGCAAAAACCTCTCCAAAAAAGGAAAAAAAAAACTCCTAGAAGTGATAGATGAATATGGTAACGTAGCAGGATAAAAAAACTCAATATACAAAAATCCATAGCACTTCCTTATACCAACAATGAATAGACTGAGGTAGAATTGAAGAAATTCCATTTACAATAGCCACAAAAACCTTAAGATACCTAGGAATAAACTTAACCAAAGACATGAAAGATCTCTATAAGGAAAACAATGAAAAGCTTAAAAAAGAAATTGAAAATGGTACACAAAAGTGGAAAAACATTCCATTTCTGGATTGGAAGAATTGATATAATCAAAATGTCAATTTTACCCCAATTAATCTACAAATATAATACAATTCCAATCTAACTACCAAAGATATTCTTCACAGAAATAGAAAAAAAATCATAAAATGTATCTGGAATCATAAAAGGCCCTGTATTGCCAAAGCAATGCTGTGCAAAAAGAATAAAGTAGGAGGCATCTCACTTCCTGAGCTCAAAATATGTAAAAGAACAGTGACAATCAAAACAGCATGATACTGGCACAAAACAGACATGTAGACTAATGGAACAGAATAGAGAATTCAGAAATAAATCCTGAACATCCAGCCAACTAATTTTAGTCAAAGAGCACAGGTCAATCCAGTGGGGAAAATAAAATCTCGGAAAATTGTGCTGGAAAACTGGATATCCGCCTGCAGAAAAATGAAACTGAATCTGTCTCTTGCCATTAACAAAAATCAACACAAAATGGATCAAAGATCTAAACATAAAACCTCAAACTATTAAACTACTGGTGAAAAATACAGGGGAAACTCTTGGAGACATTGGAATAGGAAAATAATTCTTAAATAAGACCCCCAAAGCACAGGCAATAATCACAAAAATAGACAAGTGGGACATCATCAGGCTAAAAAGTTTCTGCACAGCAAAAGAAACCATAATTAGAGTGAGGAGACAATCCTCAGAATTGGAGAATATATTTGCAACTATGCCTTAGATAAGGGACTGATAACCACAATATACAGAGAACATAAGCAGCTTACTCTCAAAAAAGTAACAATCCCATTAAAAGATGGGCAAATGAGCTGCACAGACAACTCTCCAAGGAACACATACATATGACCAAAAAGCATATAAAAAAATGTTCAACATCTCTTATTGTAATGGAAGTACAAATCAAAACCACAGTAATATACCACTTAACCTCAGTCAGAATGGCTAAGATTAAGAAAATACAGAACAGGGGCCAGCAGGTGGCATGGTGTTTGGGTCATTGGACTCCAATATAGTTGATTGCGGTTTGTGTTCTGGACCTAGCAGCTTTCTTTCCTCACCTTTCTTCTATCTCTTTCTGTCTCTCTGTGGTGAATTAAATACAGAATGATAAGTGCTGGCAAGGCTGTAGTAAAAAGGGAATACTCCTACACTGCTGGTAAGAATGTAAATTAGTACAGCCACCATGGTAAACAATATGAAGTTTCCTCAAAAACCTACAAATAGAACTACCATATGGCCCAGTAATTCCACTCCAGTGTATCTACACAGAAGATAGGAAAACAGTCAAAAAAACACTTGCACATTCATGTTCATTGCCACATTATTCACAATTGCTAAGACTTGGAATTAGCCCAAATGTCCAAGAACAGATGAATGGGTTGAAAAAATGTGGCACCTATCCACACTCTATGGTAGAGATTGAAATATTGGAGAACATAAAAGCAGTGAAAATAGTTAACGAGGATAAGACAGTGAGGAATGGGGTGGGAGAAGAGAAGAGCATAGAGAAAGATAGCAAGAGAACAAATAGAGAGGCATGACATTAGTAGGACACAGATATGGTTTATTACCTGTTGATGATGACATGTATAGTATTCTCAACTGGATTGGTATGAGAAGTATTTCATGTTGGGTAAAGCCTTTTTACAAGCAAAATGAGAAATAGTGATTGGCTGTTTAAAAAAAAATTGAAACAATAATAATAATAATCGGGGGAAAAAATGAAAAGCTATTGTATGATGAAAAGGGGATTTTAATGTCTCTATATTGACTGATATGCATGGTATTCCTTCTGGAAAAGAGAAATGTAATACACTAAAAAGTTATATGTGATTCAATGTAATATAAACAAGATTATGATGATAATAAATAAATAAATTTTAAGAATGTGGCACATGTACTCTGTGAAATACTACTGAGTCATAAAGAACAATAAGATCCTGACATTTAGTATAAAGTGGATGAATATGGAAGATTTAATGCTAAGTGAAACAAGCCAGACTATGAAAGACAGGCATTGTATGTCTCTGCTTAATATATATAAGAAATGTATGCACTCTATGGCAGAAACTGAAAGACTGGAAGATATAATAGGGAGGGTAACTGAAGATATTAGAAACAGTATATGAGGGGTGACTAACAGGAGGAAGGACAGAGAGGATCAGAGGAAAAAAAGAGAAGCACTAACAGAAAAAAAAATGAAAAGTTATCTATGATAATTTACATGGTAATATCTATGACTTGACTAATATGTACTGTATTTACACTGGGAAAAAATCATTTTGTATGCTGTAAAAACATACTGTGATTAAATATAAATAAACATAATTTTTAAAAGAAAAAGAAAAAAGGAATTTGTAATATCAAGAGTATTAAATTAGAGAAGAAAAACCTTTGCTAATTTATAAGAATTTTTCTTTTTTCTCTAGAGGTTTTTGCTATTATGGCACATGCACTCACCAGAGAAACAGAGACAGAGAGAGAGAAAGCGAGAAATCACTCCCCTGGGAGGGTGGAGGATGAACACACTACAATCCCTTCTCCTCCATTCTCCTCTCAGGATTGCTCCAGGCGGATGGTGACACAGCAATCCCTTTGCCACATTCTTGTCTTGGGATCTTGGACACTCACATACATGTGCCTGGCATGAGTTTTTTTAGGTACTGGGTCTGGGACTCAAATCACAGTCAATTATGTGGGAGTCCAGTGATGTAACCATTACATCATCTGCTGATCTCAATTTACTTTTAATCTATATTTAAAGGAAGAATACATTTATGAAATAAAATGATCAATTATTATGTTAAAAATATATATATAGATTGAATCTGTGAGCTTGGAGCAAACATGCTCCAAAACCAAGCGTAAACCATCTGAATTCCTTTTAAAAACCATGACTTGCTTCGGGGTAGGGATTTTTCAGGGCAGCAGCAAGAAATGAAGTACAAAGTGTAGCAAGAGCCTACAAGTGAGTTTACCCTATTATAAACCAATATTCAGTGCTTTATTGGAGTAGTCTTGCTCTTCTTTTTGGTCCTGCCAGTCTTATTCCAACAGCCAGCTAGTCAGTGAATTCTTCGCTAACAGATGTCCTTCAGCAATTATCTTAGACAGGTGTGTATAGTAACTGTACATTAATCTCTTGGAGGCCAGTTTCAGCCAAACCCTCTCATTCTTCGGGCGGTTTTTTTTCTCCTCTCAAGGATTTACATTGGTTAACATTTTTAGCATAAGCCTAATTAGGTTTCCATGACTACAATCTTTCATGCTGCAGACCAGAATATGTAAGTTAGTTTATAGGCCAGGCATCTCCAATCAGTCCGTGAGAACTTCTAAATTCCCTTAAAGTCATAAGATCATAGTAAGTGGAGGAACCAGCAGTTAGCATAATGGCTATGTTGCTGGACTCCCACGTAGTCGACTGTAGTTCGCGTCCCGGACCCGGTGACTTAAAACTCACGCCGGGTGTGTGTGCGTGCATGCCCAAGATCCTGAGAAGAGAATGGAGGAGAAGGGATTGTGGCGTGACCATCCCCTCTGGAGGGCGATTTCTCGCTTTCTGTCTCTATGTCTCTCGCGACCGCGCCCGTGGAGCACACCCCCCCCCCCCCCCAAAAAAAAAGATCATAGTAAGTGTAGCTAATGTCCTAAGTCTACATACCTCTCAAGGCCCAATTAATTTCAAATGGCCTTACTCTTCTTACTTCCTTTTTCACCGGGTTGATGGGCAAATGGTCAGTGTCATTCCTCTGTCATCACAGACCTGGGTTATGGAGGTCAGGCTTGCTCAAGGAGCTGAGACTGGAGTTTTTGCAATTTAGATGCTGGAGATGGCATCTCCCAATTGTTCTTGGTGGAGGCTACAGGAAGTTTTTAGTCATCTTGAATATTACATGCTTTCTAAATGAACAGTGCCAGGTAGGAGAACTATACAATCACATTTACAGTTGTGTGGTTTCTCCCCATTGTATTTCACCCAATCATATACTGTGTGTAGGCAAGATCTTATTTGAATACAAGGTCTATAAATAGGCACATCACCCTGTCGCCAATCACCATTCTCTTTCATCCCAATGTAGTAAAAACTGTGACCATCATGGCTGAGCATTCCTCTAGATCTGTCTTTACTTAGAAGAGCTTTTTTTTTTTTTATGATTTCCAAACCAGAGAAGGGGAACATGTGAAAAGGGATACCACCTAGACAGTTACTCCATCTGTGTTTACAAGGTTCTAAAGCAAGTTCGTCATGATGTCTTCATTTCATTAAATCCCACGTGTATCATGATCTACTTTCTTATGAGCATCCTCCAGTACATGCATGCCTTGCCCACTCCATAATAGCTCCACCATTACTTCCAGGGAGGTCCAGACCAACATGTGAGTGATGCTACTGGAGGGCTCAGCCAGCACACTGTCCCCCGGGACACATGCGGCCCCCCCCCTGCCACTGAACTGCCTCAGAAGCCCCTGAGCTTCCACCCCAAAGACTCTTCAGAGATGCTTTAGTTAAAGTGAAAAGAGTCATGTTCTGGGAAAGATTTATTTACTTTAGTTTTGGAAGCTTGGCATACTGTTTTTTTTTTTTTAAATGAACTAGATTTTATTGTTTTTATTTTGCTATATCTGTGATCCAATTTGTCAGAAAAATTAAATATTTGGTTTTGTTCAGTATCGTAGCATTATACCACTTTACTAAGAGGCAGTTCATCCAGTTATGTTTTTTAGGTCAGTCATTCATAAGGTCTGCAAGGTAACATTATTTACCCTTTTTACTCTCATTCACTCACAAATGTATGGTGAAATTTTCTAGAGATATTTTATGTATCATATGGTAACAGATTAAGTGCAGGTACTGATATAAGAGTCCAACAGAGTTTTAGTAGGATAAAAATTAAAACAATTTTCAGGACCAGCTGGCAGCATGAGAGTTAAGGTGGCTGGATCCCACAGGGCCAACTGTGCAGTTTGAGGTTCAGACCTGGTGACTTGAGAAACATGCCTAGTGCACACATATGTATGCCCAAAATCCTGACAGGAGAAATAGAGGAGAAAGGATTGCAGCATGATCATGCCCTATGGGGGATGCTTTCTCACTTTCTCTCTCTCTCCAGTGAATGTACCTGTCCTCTGGCAAATTAGAACACATTTTTTTTTAATTAAAAAAAAAATCTCATCAAATGAGTATTCCCCCCCCCAGGAAATAAATTTTATCAATTTAAGTTTACATGATGTAATACATTATAAATTTAAACAAATTAAAATACATTCAACATTTCTCAATTTTAATATTCAGTACAGTTAAGTATTGACGGAACTACACGCGAATTTAAAATTCCATTATGTTAAAACTGAAAATACTTGGCCTCTTTCTTGATGTTTTTATCCATAAAAGGGGAGAACCATCCTTCCTTCCTTCACCAGACACGATTCATGTTTGTAGACAGGAATTATTTCAATTGCTCTAAGTTAGTCAAAGCCTACACCATTATAAAATAGTTCGCATAGAATCAAACAACCCAGAAGTATGTCCTACATATAACATAATTTTCATTTAAAGAGCAATTTTTTTTCCATGTAGTCTCTTCATTTTTGAAGAACATTAATCTCAAAGAATAATTATTCTTGACTACAAAATAGGGTTGAATTAATTAGATTTGGCTTGATTATTTACGTGGGTAAAGCACAGGAATGCTCATTCACTATATAGACCTTCTTTAGTTTCCTTTACTGAGAGTTTTCATAATGATTACCACATTGGACTTTTTATTGTGTCGAAAATATACTTAATGGAAAATTTTCCATATAAATAATTTTTTGGTGCACAATTCAAATACATTAAATACATTAAAATACGCAGTGTTGTGCAACCATTACCACCATCTGTCTCCAGACCTTTCATCTGCCAAAACTGAAACTGTACCCATTAAACAATAACTTTCCATTTCTTCCTCCCCCCCAGGCCCTGTTAACTACCATTCTGTTGTACTTTTTGTCTCCGTGAACTTGACTATTCTAGGAACTTCATATAAGTGGAATCATACAATATTTGTCCTATTGCGTCTGGATTATTTCACTTACCATATTTTCTTTAGGGTTCAGCCATGTTGTAGCATATATCAGAATTTTATTCCTTTTAAATGCTGAATAATATTTCAGTTTGTATATATACTACATTTTGTTTATTCATTTATCCCCTGATGGACACTTGGGTTGTCTTCACCTTTTGGCTATTGAGAATAATGCTGCTATCAACATTGGTGTATAGAATTTGTTCAAGATCCAGCTTTCCATACTTTGGAATATGTACTCAGAGGTGAATTTGGTGGACCATACTCTATTTGTATGCTTAATTTTTGAGGAATCACTGTACTGTTTTCTACACTAGCAGTACCGTTTTACATCTCCATCAACAATACACAGGAGTTCCAATTTCTGCACACTATCATCAACATTTATTATTTTGTTTTTATTTATGATAGAGCACTTAAGTGCACAAGAGGGAGACAGAGAAAGGCACTCTCCAAAGAGCTTGGTCACATTGTGATTCCCCTTCTTCTAATCCTCCAGCCTGCCAGGATCCTGGGTACATGCACACGTGCTTGGTACATTTTCAGGCTGAATGAGCTAGGGACTTGAACTGTTGTCAGCATATGGCTTCTAGTTCCATAGTCTTGTATACTACCAACTCCGCCATGGATGCTGGGGGTTTTTTTTTTTTTTTTTTAAAGTAGCCATCCTAATGGGTGTGAAGTAGTATCTCATTGTGGTTTAAGTTTATAATATTTCCCTAATGATTAGTGATGTTGAACATCTTTTCATGTGCGTATTAGTTATCTGTATATCTAATTTGGAGAAATAGCCATTCAAGTTCTTTGCCCATTTTCTCTTTAGAGGTTTTTGCCTTAGAGCACGTGCACTTGCCAGAGAGAGAGAGAGAGGCAAAGATAGTGAGAGGGAGGATGGTCATGCTGCAATCCCTTCTCCTTCATTCTCCTCCCAGGATCTTGGGCATGCATGCATACGTGCTGGTGTGATTTTGAAGTTACTGGTCCCAGGACTCAAACCACAGTTGGTCATGTGAGAGTCCAGTGATGAAGCTGCTATGCCATCTACTGGCCTCTCTTTGACCATTTTAAAAAATATATTGTTTTCTTCTTGAGTCACAAGAGTTCTTTATATGAGTAAACTTCAAAAAGTCCATGAAAAAAGGTAGAATTAAGGTATGAGTTTATCTTAGCACAAAAAAAAATTGAAATCCATGCATAATTTTTTTATTTAATAAAAATTGTTATTGCCAGAGGATGTATGCACTCACAAGAGAGAGAGAAAGCACCCTCCAATAGAATGTGGTCATTCTACAAAACTTTTTCTTCTGTTTCTTCTCCCCATCAGGATTTTGAGCATGCTTGCACATGTGTCTAGCATGTTTTTCAAGCCACTATGTCTGGGACATAACCATGTGAAGTCTAGGTCCCAATGCGGTTAACCATGTGAAATCTAGGTCCCAATTCTAGATATTAATATAATATTATTATAAAGTCCCATGAACTTTTGAAAAACTACTTTTATATTCTAGATATTAATCTTTTATGAAATACATGATTTGCAAAAATTTTTTCCAGTGTTATAATTTGCCTTTTCACTCTTTTTTTAAAGAACAGTCCTTTTTTGTAATTATTTACTTAATTTTATTTATTCACTCATTTATTTTAATTTGACCAGAGAGAGACACAGAGGAGGAAAGAAAGAGAGGGAAAAGTGAGAAAGGAAGCCACCAGGTCCAGGACTCGAACGGTGTTTGGCCATGTGGGAGTGTCCAGCCCCTTAACCACCACACCACCTGCTAGTCCCCACCCTTTCACTCTTGATAGTGTCCTTTGATGTGCAAAGTTTTTCTTTTTAGTTTTGTTATAGGGCACATGCACTCACCAAAGATGAGAGAGAGAGAGAGGAGAGAAAGATGAAGTGAGAAATTACCTCCCAGGAGAATGACCAGGCCACAATCCCTTCTCCTCCATTCTTCTCTCAAGATCTTGGACATGCATTTACATGTACCCAGTCTGATTTTCAAACTGTGGGGTCTAGGTCTCAAACTATGCAGTCCACCAAGGGAGATCCAGTGCCTTAACCACATACCATCTGTTGGTCCAAGTTTTTATTTTGATGAAGTCTAATTTACCTATTTTGTTGTTGTTGTTGTTCCCTATGCCAAATAAACCAGTGCCAAATCCAATGTCATAGAGTTTTTGTCTATGTTTTCTTCTAAGAGTTTTATGGTTTTAGCTTCTACATTTAGTCTTTGATCTCTTTTTGAATTAATTTTTGTATATAATATTTATTCTTTGGGCTTGAATATTCCATTTTCCTAACATATTTGTTAAAAAGACTGTCCTTTTCCCATTGAATGGTCTTGCAACCCTCGTCAAAAAAGTCAGTTGATGGGACCAGCAGTTAGCGTAATGGCTATGTTGCTGGACTCCCATGTAGTCGACTGCGGTTCGCGTCCCGGACCCGGTGGCTTAAACTCACGCCGGGCGTGTGTGTGTGCATGCCCAAGATCCTGAGAGGAGAATGGAGGAGCAGGGTTGCGACATGGCCATCCCCCTGGAGGTGATTTCTCGCTTTCTATCTCTCTGTCTCTTTTTGTCAGTCTGGTGAGCGCACGCACCCTATAGCAAAAACCTCTCAAAAAGACAAACAAACAAACAAACAAAAAACCCTGAAAAACAAATAGAACCATTTTGCTGCAGGATAGCTTTGGCTCTTCAGAAACAGGATGTCCTATCATCCATGTTACAGTCATTGGGCCCCATTTATTTTGCTCAGTGACAAGTGAAACTATTACTTTTGGCTACTCATTCGTTTTATGTCTATGTAAGCACTAACCTCTCTGAATCTATTAAGGGTTCATTATTTCTTGATTAACCAAATCTGTCACCCTGCCTTTGTGTTGATATCCATTTCTGCAGAGCTCTAAGATGGTTCTCCTTTCTTTTTTTTATTTTGACTTTCCAACAACCCAATATATTTCTTTTTTTAGCTGTATATATTTTTAAAATTTTATTTATTTACAGTCATTCATTACAGATCAATGCAGTATACAAAATGAGATTTTACATCCAGAATACATTGTATATTAGCTCAATCAAGGATATTACCATATATGTTATCATCAACAAATAATTTTCTATTTCTTGCTTCTTATATATTTTGCTTTTTTCCCCCCCTTGATTCCCTACCTTTCACCCCCGCCAATTACTCCCTTATCCCACACTATCTCTGGTATCTGCAGTTGTTTCCCATGCCTTTTTTTTCATATTTTATTGATTTACTAAAGATCTTAATTAAGTTAAAAACTTTCAATAGTAAGCACAGGTGATATATCTATATATCTATAGCTATATATCTATATTTCTCTCTCTCTCTCTCTCTCTCTCTCTATCTGTGGGGCATTAGGCATAAACCTCAGTGAGTAAAGTGAACATACTATAATGTAGTGCCTCACTGGGGCTATATAGCTTACAACAGTCATTAAATAGGTATTAATAGGTATTTTTAATGCATTTTTTAATTTAAAGAAAAACAGCTTTAGTTTTAATAGATTAAAATAAAAAAAAGTTAAGAGAAATTTGCTTAAAACTTAAAGTCAGGAAAAAGGTTGGATTCAGTTCAAATGGTAGGTAGATGCACCTATCAGCAGTTCAAGGGAAGACAAACATCTTTAAATATGGAAATCAAAGCATCAAAGAAAATCAGTAACGTTTTAGTCTAAAGTCAAAAAATTCTATTTCACCAGTTCAGACTCATGTAATTACTATTTCTTCTATTGAATTTGCACTGTTACTGTGGTCTGATTTTTCCATGTAAATCCTGGAAGTTAACATTCAACATTACTATTGATATTTCTGAACTGGTCCCTACCATTAAGTTGACCTTTTTCTTGGTCATTTCTTGTTCTCTTATATCTGTCTTTAGTTTTCCTGGTATAGCACTTCCTTCAGTACTTCTTGGAGGCTGGCCTGGTGTTGATAAATTCTTTCAGGTTTTGTTTATCTGAGAATGCCTTTATCTTTTCTTCCCATATGAAGTATAATCTTGCTGGGTATAGTATTCTTGGTTGAAATTGTTTTTCACTTAACACTTTGAATATATTTTCCCATTCTTTCCTTGCTTGTATTGTTTCTGATGAGAGATCTCATGTTAGCCTGATGGGATATCCTTTGAAAGTAACCTGACGTTTCTCTCTTGCCAATTTTAGTATCTTGTCTCTGTGATTTTGATCAATCTGTCTGTGATGTGCCTTGGGAAACACTTTCTTGGGCTGAATCTTTGTGGGGTCATTTGTATTTCTTGGGTCTAGATATTTGAGTGCCTCTCTAGGTTTAGCTGTGGTTAACCTGTGGGCTTATTTGTAGATATACATTTTTGACATTACATCAATTCCTTCTTAAAGGTATGTCCAATAGAATTTTTTTAAATGTATTATTTTTCACCCTGCTCTTGAAATTTAGAATTTAATTCCAACTCCCTTCCATAAGATGAACCTCCACTATAATCATGCTTGTTAAGGGAGAGAGAGCAGTACAACAAATGCTTTCCTGGGTAGCCATATCCTCAGAAGTTCACTTGGTGAGTATGCAATAAGAACGATAGGTATTTATTTTCTTTGAGGAGTGTTCCTTGGGCCAGCAGGTGGTAGTGGCTGACTATCTGTCTCAGTGGCTTGGAAAATATGCTGGGTGTGTGTGCATACAAGTCCAAAACCCCAAGAGGAGAAGATATTGTGGCATGGCCATCCCCCTTGGTGGATGATTTCTCTCTCTCTAGCGAGCACACATACCCCATGGGGAGGGAGGAGAAAAAAAACATAAGTTTTCCTCAAATAAGGTGTCCTGAAACATTTTCTCCTGTTATAGCGATAGCCTTTGGCAAGGAACTCACTTTCTGTGAGCACATGTAGACAGAACTCCTCTAGTTGATACCAGACATGAAATGTATTGTAGTACTTGCCATTGTGACTGTCCCAATGAAACACTGCTGGGTGGATAAATCTGTCCAATTCTGTGGTTCTTTAGTAGGAAAACCAATTGGCAGCAAATCTAAGTCACATCCTCCTATATAGCTTTTATAAGGAATTAACTTGATAAATCATTCTCCTTATAGTATTACTGTAATTCTTGATTTGGAATTGGAGTAGTGGGGTACTTTAGGTGGGGCTCTTAAAGGTCTAAAAGTTTTGAGCAAGACCAGAGGAAGAGCTGGGGAGCCAGTGAGACCCAGAAAAGAAGAGAAGATCTGTGGGCCCATTCTAACATCTATACTTGATGTAGAACAGAACATATGTTGGCTAAGCAAAATCTATAGCCAGGAGTTTTGAAGTGAGATGACCTGGGTTGTGTAACCGTGTTTCTTCTTCCAAATTCACCAATCAGGTGAGTTCCATGATAGACAAGGAGTGAGTATATAGAGAGGCTGAAATTATTATTTTGGTCATAGAAGTACCTTTATATGGAAGAAATTTTCAGAAATGGAGGTTAAGAATTCTCTAGGATAACCAAACATATATGATTCCATTGAATAACCTTCTCCATACTAAAAGATTATATTATAGTATTCTACACCTGGTTCCTTGAAATAATTCTGATACTCCTAAAATGGCATTTTTCGATGTTCCTAGTATAACTGACCAGAACTACCCTAAACAAGAAAAACCTAGTGGTAATTACTGTTTCTTAAGTTTGCTTACAAGACACGTGCTCAAAATGCTGACTGGGGCCAGGCAGAGGCCGTGGTGGTTGAGGCAGCTGGATCCTACATGACCAACTGCACAGTTCAAGTTCCAGACCCTGTGACCTGAAAAACATGCCAGGCATGTGTGTGCATGTGTCCAAAATCTGAAAGGAGGGAGAAATGAGGAGAAGGGATTGTGGTCTAACCATTCCTTATGAGGAATGCTTTCTCTCTGCCTCTGTCTAATGAGTGCATAAGCCCTCTGGCAAAACAAAACAAAACGGTTGAATGACAAAGTCTACAGGAGGGAGCAAAACTGCTGCCTGTAACAAAAGACAATTACACAAGTTTCAATCCTTCATTCGCATAAAAAAGGAGTGCAGCTCAAATGAACCAATCAGAATGGCACAAGTTTCAATCCTTCATTTGCATAAAAGGCCCTCATTGAGGACTAGGCTATGAACCATTCTTTTATAAGCAGCCCAGCCAGCTTAATTCAAAGAGGTAGATTTATTACAGGAGCAGTAAGGTTTGAGTGGTAATGTTCGTGTTTTCTGTTGGCTAGTTGAGGCTATTCTGCGATGAAACTCATGGTGGCATGATGGTTGGTATTGGCTTGCGTGGGGCAATACCTTTCTAACCCCCATTTAAGCCACAACACTAGGTAGTTTAATAAGATAATTATAATTAGTCCCTTAATTTTCTGCCACAGAGCAGCTGCGCAGAGTGTATGCTTTATATGTTCCACTTCAGCGGGCTAGCTCAAGTCCAAGAGCTGTAGTAATCCCCTGGGTCCTTGTGTACTGATGCTCCCCATCATTATTAAAGCAGAATTCTTTAAAAAGAAAAAAAAAGGATGGAGGAAAAGGGATTGCTGTGAGGCCATCCCCCTAAGGGGTGAGTTCTCACTTTCTGTCTCTCCCTGTTTTTTCAGTGAGTGCATGAGCCCTAGAGCAAAATCTCTCTCTTAAAAAAAAGGAGGGAGAAATTTTGTGATCAATAAAATGCGGGGGGAAAAGGAATGGAAAACAAGTCTAGACACCAGAAATAGTGTGGAAGGAGGGTGGGAAATGGCAGAAGGTCAGAAATAAGAGTAAAATGTACATATACATTTTATATATGTGTGTGTGTGTGTGTGTATGTGTGTGTGTGTGTATACATGAAACTAGAAATGGAAAATTACTGACCATAACATGCATGAATTAGCCACTATGCAGTATATTCTGGATGGGAAATCACATTTTGTATGCTGTGATGATGCTCAGGGAATGAATGTAAATTAATTAATTAAGAAAAAATGTTTCTGAAAAAAAAAAAGCTCATGGAAATATGTGTAATGGGAAAACTATGTATGAATTTCAAAAAGTTTTTGTACCCAAATAAATTCATACTTTAATTGGAAAAAATAAAATAAAATAAAATAAAATAAAATAAAAGAAGGGAGACATGGTTTGTTCCCATAGCCTGTGCAGAGTTCTGCCAATTGCCAGTGTCCCAGACTCATTCCCTAATTAGTATCTTTTCTCAGGTATTAACTAAAAGAATGGAGTTCTTTCAGGAAAAACTACCAGACTAGAGGGAAGCAGCCAAGCAGTGACATTTTTGGTGTGGAGGACCAACTGCTCATCGTGGTTGCCATAGAAGCCTGAGGTCACATGGCGACCTTGACCAGACTTTAATAGAGACCAGCATCAACTGGAGAGGAAAAGAAATGTTTAGACTCATTTGAGCTTGCGGGTGTCCTGCAGTCAGGGCTGAACCACACTGGGACAAGGGGAGATAAAGGGTCCCAGATCCAAGTTGACTCTTTTGAGACTTAGTGTCCAGATATCTGATGATACAGAGAAATGTGGGACACTCTTGGCCCCAGTGAATATGTTGTACTATCCCAGGGTGTCCTAGAGCTACTTGCCATGTAAAGGTGGAGCATAGGATGATGACACAGGTAACAACTTTTAGCGTCCCAGCCTCCCACTCTGTAAAATTGTCATGAGAATGTTTCACCTACAGGAGTAATAGACTCTTTGCTGATAACACATAAGGCCTCAGCCATGAATACAGGATCATGAATGCATGTATGCCTTCAGTCCACGTTTTTCCCCATGACCAGCTTTAATAATTGTTAACATATGACCAGTGTTGTTTCATCTCCAATTCCCACTTCACTCCTCTTGTTTCTGTCCAATGTATTATTTTACTGAGATGATTTACTACTCTTTTTCAAATTTATTGCTAGACGATAGATGAGAAAAGGAGGATGCCCTGAGAAGCCCCATTGTACCTTTTGGTTGTTAGATCACATTCCAGTTGTATCAATGTCATTGGTCACTAACCCAGTGCCTAGCATAATCCTGGGCACATAGTTATTCAAATAAAGCATGGTGATTGCTGGATTCTGTCTCACCCTGTGTAGCTCTTCATATGGGTGATTGAGTTCATATCAGATGTCTAAAGGAGATTGGACTGCAGGGTCTAAGTCATGGTGGCTGCCAAAGCTTCTGCTCCAGATTAGAAGGGTGGCAATCTTCAGAAGACCCCCAACATTTTGCTTCCCTGGTGGGATATGACACCTGGATAAAAAGAGTTCATAACTATAAACAGAAGAATGGTGTAGAATATGATATTCACAAAATAGTCTGAAAAAAGAGAATCTGCATTGATCCCATTGCTGGAGAAAGAGTTAAGTGGATTGAATTTCATTCCATCAGCAGCTGCATGCTTTGTAGTAGCCTCTGGGAGCCATCTTAAAAATGCCTTTCTTTGTCACAAAGCAATAAATAGTTCAGATGGGGAAGGAACTTGATGTTTAACATGGATTTGAAAGAAATTTGCATTTATTTTCTGACTGTAAGTAATAATCAATGATTCTCATGTATCTCTCATATAGATATGGTTACCATATTTGTATTAACTTTATAATAAGCATTTATTTTTTAATTTGCCAGAGAGTCTGTATGCTCTTTAGAGAGAAGCAGAGACAGAGAAAGGGAGAACACACACCCCATGGGGAATGGTCATGTTGCAATACCTTCTCTTCCATTTCTCCCTCCTTTGGGATTTTCAGCATGCAGAACACATACCCAGCATGTTAGGCTCTTTTTTCTTTTCCTTCTTCATTTTTTTTTGAAAGTTTTTGCTATAGGGCCTGTGCGTTCACCAGAGAGAAACAGTCCGCCCGGGGAGGGGGAGAGCGGTAACCACACCACAATCCTCCATTCTCTTTGGATTTGGGGGCATGCATGCACATGTCTCTGGTGTGATCTTCAAACTGTTGGGTTTGGGACTTAAACTGCAGTTGGCCATGTGGGAGCTCAGAGCTTTAACTACCATATCACTTGTTGAACCTATAGTAAGAATTTTATTTTTTAATTTTATTTTTTTTTTGGTTTTGCCATAGGGTGTATGTGCTTGCAGGAGGGAGACAGAGAGAGAAAGTGGGAAATCACCCCCACAGGGGGGATGGCCAAGACACAGTCCCAATTCTCCCCTTGGGATTTAGGTGCACACACAGGACATAATTTTCATTTCTTTTTTTTTTTTTTTTAAGGAGATTTTGCTATATGGCACATGTGATACCAGAGAGACAGAAAGTGAGAAATCACCCCTCAGGGGGAATGGCCTCACCACAATCCCTTCTCTTTTCATCTCCTCTTGGAAGTTTGGGCATGCATGTGCACGTGCCTGGCATGAGTTTTAAGCCACTGGGTCCAGTACTTGAACCACAGTCCACTATGAGGGAGTCCAGCGATGTAATCATTATACCATCTACTGTTCCCACTCAACATGATTTTCAATCACTTGGTCTGGGACTCAAACCACAATCACCTACGTAGGAGTCTAGCACCTTAACCACTACACCATCTGCTGGCCCCAATATAGTAAGAATTTTTAAGCGAGACTTCTTTCAAATGTTCATTTAAAATGTTTCTTAGCAGAAATTAATATTTTTGAAAATAATAATTGCCACATACTTTGTTCTATTATAATGATGCTCAGGCATATCTCCTAAAATAAAAAGTTACTATTAAGTATCATTATGCTGGTCTCCAAGTGCCACCTTGCCCCATTTCTGGGTGAATACTAATATTGTTACTATAGATCAATTTTCATTTGTATCATTTTATATAAATGAAATCATAGGATGCCCATTCTTTTTTGCCTGGTGTCTTTCATTTGACCTATTTTCAGATTTATCCATATTGTTGCATGTATGAATTGTTTTTTTCTTTTTTTATTACTGAGTAAAATTCGATTATCTGAATATATCACATCTAAAAAAATAATTTATTATTATTTTTAATTTGCTGTAGGACACACGTGCTCACCACAGAGAGATGGAGAGAGAGAGAAAGTGGGGTGGGGGCCAGTGAGAAAGCAAGCCACTAGGTCTGAGACTTAAACCATGGTCGACCATATGGAAGCCCAGCACTCTAAGCACCATGTCCCTGGTGGCCCCAACACTTTTTTTAAGAGAGATTTTTGCTATAGGGTGTGTGCATTCACTGAAGAGACAGAGAGATACAGAGAGACAGAAAGAGAGAAATCACCCCTGTGGGGGGATTGGTCATGTCACAATCCCTTCTCTTCCATTCTCCTCTCGGAATTTTGGGCACGCACGCACACACCTGGTATGTGTTTTAAGTTGCCAGGTCCAGGACTCGAATCCCAGTCAACTATGTGGAGTCCAGTGACATAACCGTTACTTCATCTGTTAGTCCTCGTATTTTGTTTTATCTATTCATTTTTAAAAGAAAATTTGAGTGTTTCTTATATGTGATTTTTTAAAAAATAATAGCTGCTATGAACAGTTGTTTATGTTTTTTCATGGGCATGTGATACTACCAGTGGCTAGATTACATAGTAAATATAAGATGAACATTCTAAGAAGTCACCAAAGTGTTTTTCAAAGTGGTTATCCCATTTTTTTTTTAATTTCCACTAGCAATGTATGAGAGTTCTATCTTCCACAACATAGTCACTGCTCGGTATAATCAGTCCTTTTTGTTTCAGCTATTATCCGACAGTTGTGCTAGTATCTCATTGTAGTTTTCATTCACATTTTCCTAATAACTAATGATCTAAGCACTTTTTCATGTGCTTACTTTCCATTTGTATAACTTCTGGTGGACTGTCTCAAAATAATTCACTTTGGGTTTTATTTATTATTTTTTTTAAGAGAGATTTTTGCAATAGTGTGCATGTGCTTGCTGGAGAGAGAGACAGAAATAGAGAAATCACTCCCCATTTGAGATGGCCACAGTGCAATCCCTTCTCATCCATTCTCCTCTCGGGATTTTGGGCACTCAAGCACATGTGCCCAGCATGAGTTTCAAGCTGTCAGGTCTGGAAATGGAACTGTGATGGAGAAATTGGGAGTCCAACAATTTGTGCTTGGGAAATACTGGTATATTTCTAAAGTACAAACAACTTTATGAGCTTGTGACGGGGTACTTGTAAATTGTAGAAACTGATTTATCAATAAAATGAACTTAAGAATAAGGAGATGTTTTTCCTTTTTAAAAAAATATATTGGGGCCAGCAGGTGGTGTGGTGGTTAAGGGTGCTGGACTTTCACATGGCCAACCATGGTTTGAGTCCTGGACCTGGCGGTTTGCTTTCTCAACTTCCCTCTCTCTCTTTCACTCTGATCAAATTAAAATAAATAAGTAAAGTTAAATAAAATAATTATCTTAAAAAATTAAAGATATATTTTGCCCACTTATTTATTTTAGAGTCTGTGTTCTTTTTTAAAAATTAAGGGTGCTGGACTTTCACATGGCCAACCATGGTTTGAGTCCTGGACCTGGCGGTTTGCTTTCTCAACTTCCCTCTCTCTCTTTCACTCTGATCAAATTAAAATAAATAAGTAAAGTTAAATAAAATAATTATCTTAAAAAATTAAAGATATATTTTGCCCACTTATTTATTTTAGAGTCTGTGTTCTTTTTTAAAAATAATTTTTTTTATTTAATTGTATTCATTGTCATTATTTTATTTTATTTTACTTTATTTTATTTTGAAGTTAACCAGAGAGAGACAGAGAGAAAGAAGGAAAGTGAAAAAGCAAGCTGCCAGGTCCAGGAC
>NW_006202465.1:436727-442495 GCF_000334495.1 Tupaia belangeri chinensis | reverse complement strand
TCAGTCAATGACTTCTTTTTTCATTCTCGCAAAAATACATTTGGAAAAACAGAAAATTTTAATTTTGAAGTCCAATTTATTTATTTTTTAAATAATTATTTTACTTAACTTATTTATTTATTTACTTAAATTGGATCAGAGAGGAACAGAGAGAGAGAGAAAGTAAATGAGAAAACAAGCTTCCAGGTACAGGACTTGAACCACGATCGACCATATGGGAGTCCAGCACACTTAATCACCATGCCACCTGCTGGCCCCTGAAGTCCAGTTTATTGATTTACTCACTTATGCTTTAGATGTTGTTATTGGTTGGTATTATATCTAAGAAATCTTCACCTAACCCAAGGAAGGCTCCAGTTATTTTCTCCTGTGTTTTCTTCTAGAAATTTTGTTTACTAGCTTTTTTATTTAATTCTAGGATCCATTTTGAGGTATATGGATAAAATTTTATTTTTATTCCTATGAAAATCCAGTTGTTTTTTAACTGTTTGTTGGAGAGATGATCCTTTCTTCAATGAATTCTCTGCACCTCTGCACTTTTGTCAAAAACCAGTTGTCTATATATGTGTAGGTTTTGTTCTGGATTCCTTGTTTCATTGACTTGTTTTTCTACTTTTAATGTCAATAGTACATTGGATTACTATAGGTATGTAAGAAGTCTTGAAGTCATAATGTGTTTCTTCTAATTTTATTCATTTAAAAAGTTATTTTCATAGTCTAGAACCTTGGGATTTCTCAATGAATTTTAAAATCAGCTAGTCAATTTCTTTAAAAGAAGTTTGGTAGGACTTTTGTTGAGTGTACATTGACTCTATAGATCAGATTGAGGAAAACTGGTTTCTTAACAATATTGAGTCTTGCATATTTATTTGTATAGGAAGATATTTATTTGTTTAAAAGTATATTTCTTCCATGACTGAGAGAGACAGAGATAGAGGGAGACACAGACAACATCCCCAACAGGATCTTGATGCCGTGATCCACCCCCAGCCAGCCCTAGATCACAGACCCATGCATGCTGGGCCTACCCAGGGAGGCCTCTGGATGCAGGCTGGAAGCTTTCCCATGTAGGTCAGCCTCACAGAGCTTTGCATTTTACCACTGTGCCATTGTCTAACCCCCAGGATATTTATTTTAAGGTGCTGACTCATGCGACTGTAGGGTTGACAAGACCAAAATCTGATAAAGAAGGCCAGCAGGCCTCAGTCTCAAGAAGTTTGAGTCCAAAGGCAGTCTACTGCTGAAACAGAGAAGCAATATTGCAGACAAAATCCAAAGAGTGAGCTGGTAGTATTCCTTCTCCATTGGGGATTAGCGGCTTTTTATTCTATTCAGGTCTCCCACTGATTGGATGGGATCTACCCATATTGGGGAGGGCAATCCCCTTCATGTAATCTCTTTCCATTTAAATGTAAATCTCATCAAAACACCACATCAAAACTCCCTGAATATGGGAACCAGCAGTTAACATAATGGCTATGTCGCTGGACTCCCACGTAGTCGACCACGGTTCGCGTCCCGGACCTAGTGGTATAAAACTCACGCCGGGCGCGTGTGCATGTGTGCCCGAGAGGAGAATGGAGGAGAAGGGATTGCGGCGTGACCATCTCCCCTGGGGGTGATTTCTTGCTTTCTGTCTCTATGTCTCTCTCTGTCTGTCTGGCGAGCACACGCACTGTATAGCGAAAATCTCTGCAAAAAACAAAATAATAACTTATTAAAAAAAAAAAAACTCCCTGAATAATTTTTGACCAAACATCTGGGTGCTGTGGCACAGTCAAGTTGATACATAAAATTAACCATCACAATATCCATCTGCTTATATTTCCATTGTCAGTTTGGCACTAAAGCTAGGAAGGAAAGTGTCCCTGAGACCATCCTACAGACCATCTTCAGAAAAAAAATCACTAAAAAGATTTATTAAGGGCCAGCCAGTGGTGCGGTGGCCTCACATGGCTGAGTCTATGATTTAAGTCCTATATCCAGCAGTTTGAAAGATATGCTGCATGCATGTGCATGTGCCCAAAATCTTGAAAGGAGGGAGAAATGGAGAAGGGATTGCAGTGTGACCATCACCCATGGGAGTGGATCATGGCATCCCTCTGTTCTCACTTTCTGTCTCACTCAGCCAAGCACACATGTCCTCTGGCAAATTTTTTTAAAAAAGGTTTAGTAGCTCTTGACTTTATGTTTGTGGCTAGAATTGAACTGTTGAGTTTTCCTATATATTTTAAGAATTATATATTTAAGTTTATTTATTATTGTTATTATGATTTAATTTGCTATAGGACACATGCACTCACCAAAGAGAGACACAAAGAGAGAGGAAAAGTGAGAAAGCAAGCTGCCAGGTCTGGGATTCAAACTGCAGACGGCTCTATGGGAGTCCAGCGTCCCAACTACCATGCTACCTGCTGGCTTGAATTATCCTATATTATCACTAAACAAATCTACCTTGATAAATTCCTGAGTTCTTGGATGGCGAGAAAAAGAGAGAGAGAGCATATATATATGTGTGTGTATTCATGTATATATACATGTATATTGCTGAAACTGCGAGTAGTATTGTGAGAAATATTTGAGGTTAATTACTATGCATTGTCAGTCATATTCAATTTCTAGCACATATTGCGAAACAAATCAGATGGTGGTTGTTTTTTTTTTTCTTTTCCCAGTTTTCCTTGGCCAGCATGGTTACCATGGTGACTCAGGGACTGCTGTAGGATTTGATGCAGACAGCATCCTTTTATGACTCATACCAGGGATCAGCAGATGAAGTAGCAATTATGTGGCTAGACTCCCACATGGCGACTGCAGTTCAAGTTCTGAACCTGATGTCTTGAAAATTACGCTGAGTGCAAGTGCATGCGTGCCCAAGAACCCTGGAGGAGAATGGAAGAAGGGAAGAGAAGCCGTGTGGCCATCCCCCATGGGGGGTAATATTTCACCTTTCCTCTCACTGTCTCTGCCTTTCTCTGGCAAGTGCACATGCCCTAAGGCAAAAATCTCTTTAAAAAATGATTCATAACAGAATCACTTATTACTATGATAGTTGTCAAGGGTTGCTTTTTAAATGTTGCCATTCCTTCTAGGTTTATTAATTGGCATTTGACTGTTGGACAGAATTGTATCTATTTATATTAGTATGACTCATAGATTCCTATTTTACTCAAAGAGTTGCCATCTGTCACTATCATATATTTTAATGCTTGAAATATATCAGAATTGGCCAGCAGAAGTCCTTTCAAATTGGCCTTGTGTCCATATGATGTCTCCCTAGGATTTCTTGAGCATATACTTTGCTCTCTGAGCCTGACTTTAGCTCCAGCTACAAAAAGGCAGTAATGATGCCCAGCTCAGAGCCTTGCTTCCAGAACCTGAAGAGGAGTGCAAAATTAGCAATCTATAGTGTATGGCAACTAGTAGGCCATCAGCAAGTGTAAGTCTTGCATACCAACTTTTCTTCATTCAGTCAATTCAATACCTCTGACATTAACATAATAGCATGACTGTGGTGAGAATACATTACAGCGGAAACATTACAGCAAGCAGGAATAAGACTAATAAACTTTATTTTTAAAATAATAATCCACAAAGATTGAAGGTATACAATGTGATGATTTTTTAAAATAATTATTTATTTCCATTTGTTATTATTTTTAAAATTTTGACTAGACAGGGACAGAGAGAGAGAGAGAGAGAGAGAGAGAGAGAGAGAGAGAATGAGAGATAGCAAGTCACCAGGTCCAGGACAAGAACTGTGGTCAGCCATGTGGGAATCCAGCGCTTTTAACCACCATGCCAACTACAGGCCCCTACAATGTGATGATTTATGTATGCATTGTGTAACAATTATCACAGTCAGATTAACTCATCCATCACTAGTCACAATTACATTGGATTTCTAGAACTTGTTCATCTTCTAACTGAAAGTTTGTACCCTTTGATCAATATCTCCCCATTTCCTGTACCCTTCCAGGGCCCTGGCATCCGCTGTTCTACCTTGAGTTTGACTTTTTAGGGTTCACATATAACTGAGATCATACAATATTTGTCTTTCTGTGCATAGCTTATTCACATAGTATAATGTCTTCAGGGCTCTTCTGTATTGTTGTAAATGGCAGGCTTTCCTTCTTTTTCATGGATAAATAATATTCCATTGTGTGTATGTGTGTGTGTGTGTGTGAGTGTGTGTGTATCACATTTTCTTTATCTGTTGATGAATACAGGTTGTTTCCATTTCTCAGCTATTTTGAATAATGCAGTAGTGAACATGAGGGTGCTGCTATTTCTTTAGGATACTGATTCTATTTCCTCAGGATATATTTCTGGAAGTAAAGTTGCTGGATCATAAACTTCTGGAAAACTCTTGAATATATATGTTCAGAAGTTAACAGTGCTTATCCATGAGTAATAGGATATTTTCCTTCTCTTTAGGATTTTTGTTTTCATTTATTTATTTTTTGTGCCTTTTTTTTTGGAGAGGTTTTTTGGCTATTGGGCGTGTGTGCTCGCCAGACAGACAGAGAGAGACAGAGAGACAGAAAGCGAGAAATCACCCCCCGGAGGTTGGCCATGCCGCAATCCCTTCTCCATTCTCCTCTCAGGATCTTGGGCAGGCATGCACACGCGCCTGGCGTGAGTTTTAAGCCACCGGGTCCGGGACGCAAACCACAGTCGACTACATGGGAGTCCAGCGGCATAGCCATTTTGCTAACTGCTGGTCCTGTCCTTTAGTATTTTTATTTACACAAGAAAGGTACTTCAAAGTTATTTTAATTCACATGTGCTGATTGCTCCTGGGGCCTTTAGCTGAACAAAACTAGACTCAGTCTTTACCCTGAATCCCATAGTGTCAGGATTCTCTCCCTCTGGAAGCTGTAGTGCTGAATGCTGGGCAATTCCATGCAATCTCTCCCGTTTTCCTGCCCTTGTGGCATTAAGTGCTTGGGGACATAGACAAACCTGCTCTCAATTCAAGGGGCGTTTTTTGGGGGAGAGTGCAGAGAGAAACATGTTGTGAACCTCCTTTCATCTCATAACCTCCACTAACATACTGGGACATGCAGATGTCCTCTGACTACTGAATGTCAGGGTCATTTGAGAGACATGCTTGCCCTTCCTCCTGGGCATCTGTAATTTCCCTGAAGCTGCCCAATAGGGCTGTCATGTAGATCAGTCCTCACATCAGTTCTGGGACCTCATGCTCTTGGCTTAGGGATGTCCCCTATTCTTACTTATTTATTTTTTAAGATTGATTTAATTTATTACTTATTATTATTTTAAAAAGTTTGTATAATTTGAGAGACATGCTTGCCCTTCCTCCTGGGCATCTGTAATTTCCCTGAAGCTGCCCAATAGGGCTGTCATGTAGATCAGTCCTCACATCAGTTCTGGGACCTCATGCTCTTGGCTTAGGGATGTCCCCTATTCTTACTTATTTATTTTTTAAGATTGATTTAATTTATTACTTATTATTATTTTAAAAAGTTTGTATAGGGTGACCAGCGGGTGGCGCGGTGGTTAAGGTGCTGAACACTCCCACATGGCCAACCACAGTTTGAGTCCCAGACCTGGTGGCTTGCTTTCTCACTTTCCTTCTCTCTCGCTCTCTGTGTCTCTCTCTAGCCAAATTAAATGAATGAATAAATAAAATTAAATAATTCTTTTAAAAATATTTTAAAAAATTGTATAGGATAGTTGTGCTCACCAGAGAGAGACAGGCAGAGAAGGGAAAGTGAGAAATCAAGTCACCACGTCCCGGATTC
>NW_006202465.1:429033-436290 GCF_000334495.1 Tupaia belangeri chinensis | reverse complement strand
ATTATTAATGTGGCCAGAGCAAGACAGAGGGAGAAATAAAGTGAGAATGCAAGCCACCAGGTCTCGGACTTAAACTCATGTCAGCCATGTTGGAGTCCAGCATCTATAACCACCATGCAACCTGCTGGCCCCTCACAATGACTTTCTACTACTCAATAAGGAGAGCATACTTGATCCTGGCACAGACACATTTGGGATACATAGAACCACCACAGGCCCTGCTAACATGTTTTTGTTTGCTTGTTTTAGATAATCTCATAAGAAATTTAAGTCTCATACAGGAACCATTTGAAGTCTGCCTGGGCACATGCCACATGCAGATTATGAGTGCTTTCCCAACCTTCTTGGTATAAAAGTAAACAATTATTTTATTATTTTTTAAAAGAATTATTTATTTATTTAACTTTATTTATGTATTTTAATTTGACCAGGGAGGAACAGAGTGAGAGAGAGGGAGAGAGATATTGAGAGAAAGTGAGAAAGAAAGCAAGCTGCCAGGTCCAGGACTTGAACTGCAGCCAGCCATGTGGGAGTACAACACCTTAACCATCACATCACCTGCTACCCCCATAATTCTATTATTTTTTTTAAAGAGAGATTTTTGCTATAGGGCATGTATACTCACTGGAAAAACAGAGACAGAAAGTGAGAAATCATCCCCCAGGGGTATGGCTAGGCTGCAATCCTTTCTCCTCCATTCTCCTCTGGAGATTTTGGGCACACACATACATGCGCCCAGTGCGATTTTTAAGTCACTTGGTCCGGCACTCAAACCATGCTTGACTATGTGGGAGTTCAGTGGTGTACTCATTATATCATCTGCTAGTCCCATTCTGTTTATGTGACCAGCAGTTGGAGTATTGGCTATGTTGCTGGTCTCCCAAGTAGTCAATCATGGTTTGAGTTCCTGACCAAGTGACTTAAAAATCGCACTGGGCGCATGTATGTGTGTGCCCAAAATCTCCAGAGGAGAATGGAGGAGAAGGGATTGTGGCATGGCCATGCCCCCTGGGGGTTGATTTCTCACTTTCTGTCTCTCTGTCTCTCTCTGGCTGTCTGGCGAGCGCACGTGCCCTATAGCAAAAACCTCTCAAAAAAATTCTGTTGTTAGAGTTCAGAACAGTTTCATTGGAGACTATATTGTAGGAAAGCTTACACCTGTGTGTCAAATGCAGTACCTTTCTGAGTGCTTCTGAACACTATCCCTAAAGGAGCTCTCATTTTAGTTTTCTCTTTTTTTTTTTTTTGGCTTTAGGATGCATGTACTCGCTGGAGACACAGAGAGATAGAGAAAGCGAGAAGTCACCCCCCAGTGGGGATGGCCATGCCACAATCTCTTCTCCTCCATTCTCCTCTCAGGATTTTGGGCACATATGCACACACTCAAAGTGAGCTTCAGGCCACTAGGTCTAGGACTCAATCACAGTCAGTTGTGTGGGAGTCCAGTGCCACAACCATTACGCCACCTGCTGGCTCCTTATTTTAGTTTTTTAAACTCCTCATATCATTGTAATAGGTTGAATTATGTCCCCCACGATATGTCTAAGCCTTAGCCCCCAATATGGGTGAATGTGACCTTATTTGAAAATAGAGTCTGTGGAGGCCAACAGGTGGTGTGGTGGGCGGGGCACTCGACTCCCACATAGGCAACCACAGTTTGAGTCTCGGACCTGGCAGCTTGCTTTCTTGCTTTCCCTCTCTCTGTCTCTCTCTGATCAAATTTTAAAAAATAAATAAAATTAAATAACAAATTATTTTTAGAAAAAAGAAAATAGGGTCTGTGCACATATTATTTAGGATCTTAGCATAAAATCATTCTAGATTTGGGTTGGGCCTTAAACTCAATAACTGGTGTCCCTATCACAGAAAGGAGCGAAATGCTATGAGAAGGAGAAGAAAGAGATTAAAGAAATGTTGCCACAAACAAAGGAAAGTTATGAGTCACCAAAAGCTGGAAGAGTCAAAGGATTCTCTTCTCAAGTTTTCAGAGGGAATGTGACTAATAATGGTGCTGGATTATTAGTCTTCAGAGTTATGAGAAAGTAATTTTATTTTTGCTTTAAGCTATGAAGTTTGTGTTAATTTGTTGTGGTAGCCCTAAGCTAATATACTCACTGTCAACATATCTACAATGTCACTGATTATAAATAAACATCAGTATTCATCTCACTAATTTATTGTGGCTGTAAGTATAGCCATATCAAAGATGATATAGAGGGGTCAGCCAAGGGGTCAGTGATTATGTGGGTGGACTCCCACATGGCCAACCATGGTTCCAGGCCCAGACCCAGTGGCTTCAAAAATCACTCCAGGTGCAAGTGCATGCATGTCCAAGATCCCGGGAAGAGAACGGAGGAGAAGGGATTGTGGTGTGGCTGTCCCCCTGGGGGGGGGGTGACTTCTCATTTTTCCTCTTATCGTCTCTGTCTCTGTCCCTTTCTCCAGCAAGCACAAACACCCTAAGGCAAAAACCTCTTTCAAGAATGATATATGGGGACTAGCAGGTGGCATGGTGGTTAAGGCCCTCAACACTCCCACATGGCTGACTACAGTTTGAGTCCCAGACCCGGTAGCTTGCTTTCTTACTCCACCCCCCCACCCCATGTGTCTCTTTCTGGTCAAATGAAAATAAAAATGAATGAATAAATAAAATTAAAGTACTTAATTCTAAAAAAATGATGTATGAAAAGAAATTTTAAAATTGACTATAATTACCTACCTGGTGCTTTTATAGATAGATCCATTTTTACTCACAACACACTTATAAGGTATATCTTGTTGCTAATCCCCATTTTACAAATGAAAAACTGAAGGACAGAGAAAATGAGGACTTTGCTTGGGACTGCAGAATTACTGAGTTAGGTGAGCTTGGTTTGTACCCAGTATGTCACGCCCCAGAGCCTGGGAAACTGCCCAAGATTTGTTGTTAATGAAAGAAGCAGTCTGAACAAGCATGCATATTTAGGTGGTCATTAAAAGGAAGACTTAGGGTCGGGGCCGGCAGGTGGTGTGGTATTTAAAGACACTGGACTCCCACATGGTTGACTGTGGTTTGAGTCCCAGATCTGGCAGCTTGCTTTCTTGCTTTCCCTTTCTCTCTCTCTCTGGTCAAATTAAAAAAGATAATAATGATAACAAATGGAATTAAATAAATGAATAAATAATTCTTTATAAAAAAAGTAAGGCTTATGGGGGCCATCAGGTGGTGTGGTGGTTAGGGTGCTGGACTCCTACATGGGTGACCACAGTTTGAGTCCGGGACCTGGTGGCTTGCTTTCTCACCTTCTTTCTCTCTCTCTTTCTGTCATTCTCTGGTCAGATAAAAAAATAATAATGAATGAAATGAAATAAGATAATGTTTTTAAAAAGTAAGACTTAGAAAAAAACAAAAGTAAGTCACAGTGTGTGAACAGATCGATTTTAGAAAACTAGACCTAGTGACAAATCAGTGGATTTTGACCTTGGTGACCAGGTTCATTGCAATCCTGGAGACAGAAGCCATAGTGCAGTGGGATAAGGAGTCAGTAGGAAGTGAAGAGTGTTACAAGGGAATGTGGAAAACCTTTTTTGGAACTTTGAATTTGAAGGTAAGAAAGAGAGAGAGAGAGAGAGATCCTATCAGTGAATGTGTAATGAGGTCCAGAAAATATTTTTTAAATTTTTCATTTCTTTACAACTTGAGCAAGTTTAAACGTTAATGTAAAACCCAGGCAGCAGGTGGCTGAAATCCCTGTGTGATGTGGTTGAATAAAGCATTTTCTGAAGACCCTGCACCGCCAACTACAGAGCAGATCCAGAATTTTCCTGTAAATATGCTAGCACACCAGGTACACCAGGAGCAGCCATGAGGCAAACACCACACCTTGCTTACCTGGTGTGATCTACCACTGAGCTCACCAGGTGGGTTCAAAGACATTCCTGTCTCCCTAGCATGAAGAACTAGGTTGAGACCTGTTCAGAGGCATGATGTTCATTAGCTCTTACAGCTGCTGAAACACCCCAAAAGTGGAGAACCTTCTGTCTCTGGATCTTTGAATTCAAAGTATATCTGGGTTCCTTCCTTCAACTAGACGCCTGTGTTCTCATTAGGAGAAACAATGAGAAATTATTTTCAGGATGCCTGCCTTGGCTCTGAGGCTCAGCCAGGCCCTACTGCTGTGTGTCAACTTTTGAAGGGCCACTGAGGTCCCGCTCTATGCCATATGCTCTGGGCAGGTTTTCTCCTTTAACTCATGGGAACAACTCTGTAAGGATATTATGGTTAGTCCCATCTCAGAGATGACCAAGCTCAGGCCCACAGAGCCTAAGGCCCCTCTCTAGGTAAGGGGCAGGATCAAATGAGGTTCTGTCCTTTGCCCTCCCTGGAGGACACTGACGAGCCTTCCTTTTAGAAGATGGGCCTCCAGGGTTTGAGAACTGACTAGATGACACTCCCTGCCATTGTGGTCCCACAGGTCCTGACTTAGCGACCCCTCTGGGTGATGAAGATGATAGAAGAGATGAAATCCCATCCTTTGTGCCAAGAGCCCTGAGTTTAGGGTCATATGAGTTGGTTGGTCTCTGAAGTGGCTAGTGAAGTCAGGCAGAAGTTCAGGTGTTGGCCTTGGGACAGGTGAGCTACAGAGAAGGAAAGGTGCTTTAAGCCAATGCACTTTATATTTCATCTCCTGTAATCCCAACAGCTATTTCTGTAACCATCATTTTGTTGATAATTCAAATTATGGTACTGGCATTAGGGCAGTTTATACACATCTGGGAGACAACTTTGTTATCTGCTGATCAGTAGCTAATTCTGGTATTACTCTAAAGTTATTCCTATTTTTGATTTGATACCTCTTGAGCTCTGAATACTCTGATCTCCCTGGAGGCTGACAGTAAGTACTCCTCACAGTGTTGTTAAATGTTTTTTTTTTTTTTACTTACACACATAGGCCTTAAGTTATAGTATTAGAATTTAAAACACTTTCTAAATGAAAACAAAACAAAACAAAACAAAAACAAAAACAAAAAAGAAACCACTAAGAATTGAGTTAAAACAAGAAAGAAAACATTTGCAAACCATTTCTCAGGTACTGGGTCAGTATTCATGACGTTCTTAGCTCCCTCGGAAACAAAATAAGTTATACCTAAATTTCCAGAGTTCAGATAAATGTATAGACAAACATTAAACATGCCAACTATGCCAAAGCCACAAGAACTAATATGCAAGGGTAAGTCCTTAGCACAATTTAAGTAGAAAAGACAATTTGTAAAAGAAAATGAGGACTAAGTTCCACTTTTGGAGAATACAATGTGTATGTATGTGTGTAGTTCACCTACAGGAACACATCTGGACAGTAGGCACCATTCTATTGACAACAGACCTTTCAAGAGGTAGAGGTTAGGGTAATGTAGGTTAATTTTAATTTGTGAGCATAATTTTGTATATTTTTAAAAATTTTGTATTCTTGGGGCTAGCAGGTGGGATGGTGGGTAAAGGTGTTGGATTCCCACATGGCCGACCATGGTTCAATTCCCGGACCTGGTGACTTGATTTCTCACTTTCCCTTTCTCTCTGTCTCTGTCTGGTCAAATTAAAAAAATAATAACAACAAATAGGATTAAATAAATAAATAATTCTTCAAAAAATTTTGTATTTAGCAGAAAAGCATTTAGAGATACTTGTGAGGAGATTGACTAATGTACAATATATTCATTGATTTGAAAAAGCATTCATTGTATTCAATTTTACGGTGAAATGAAGTAGATAAAAAATTGAGTGAACTGGGGTCAGTAGGTGGTATGCTGGTTGAAGTGCTGGACTCCCACATGGTCAACTGGTTTGAGTCCTGGACCTGGTGGCTTGCTTCTCACTTTTCCTTTCTCTGTCTCTCTATGTCTCTCTCTGGTCAAATTTAAATTTAAAAAATAAATAAAATTAAATAAACTATTCTTTTTAAAAAGTTGAATGGACTATGTACATGTGTTTATGTGTGTTTCTCAGTGTGTGTTTTCTCTCTGATCACCCATTTTCCTCAGTTTAGAGGGTGATGGATTCTAGTCTCCTTTTTAAATATCCTGGGAAATGGTGGATACAGAGAGATTGCTGACATTAAGTAAATGATTCCAGAAAATTCAGGTTGATATCTTGGAGCCAAGCTCCCAACTCCCTCACCTGCCCCACTTCATCCTGAGTCCAACACTCTCAGAGCTGCAATCCTAGCTGTTGCCACCAGGAGACATCCAACTCCATTTTGTTTTCTATTTTTTAATGAAAAGGAATGCCTTTTGCAAAAAATAAGGAATGTCTTGGAATGGTTGTTTTGTTTGTTCATTTGCTTTTACTATGATGTCAGTTCTTTTTGTAACATTAGCTTGTACACTAAAACTGTTTCATTTGCTGTTGATCCCAAATCTACATCGCATTTATTGATTTACATCTTTCCTCAGCTAGGCTTGCTGTAGAAAAGTGTCTCCCAAGAGCAGGGCATTTGTCCTTCAATAAGCCCACCCCTTTACAGACTTCCCACCCCCTTTTAGTCATTCCCTGGACACAAAGCCCCAGGTCCCGCAAGGTGGCCCCATTGGTTTCAGTCATTTCCTGTCTACCAGGCATTGCCCTAGGCCTGCTGAGAACTGCGGAGGCATACCAGGGATACTTGGTGATTCATCCTATGAGCATCCGGTGTATAGGTTTTGTAGTCTTTTTAAAAAACAAAACAACAACAACAAAACACCTATCAGGTATTTTTCAGACGCAATTAAAATCACTGTATACTTAGGTTTATAAGCTGAGTTTTAAAGAAGGCCATTCATTTTTTTTTCTCTCAGAATCTGTCCGTAGACGTGGTTAATGGTGGTACACTGCTGCCACCTCCTGACAGAAATCTGAACTGCACCACGAACAACGCTGAGTAGGAAGGTGGGAGGGAACACTTTGGCCTAAGACCACTAGTGGAGCCTTCTGGAAGTCTGAGTGGAAAAGGGGGGCATTCTCAGGCTAAAGAAATACTAATGGCCTCCAGACAGAACGTGAAGCCTCTCCCTATGCTGAAGGGAAAGTTCTGGGAGGAAAAAAAGATTATTGTTATGCTTTGAGACTTCTGGATAAATATCTGGAGGCATATGAGCTAAATCAGGCCATCTATAATCTTTGTAATATGCCTTTGCCTTTCGTATGAAAAATTTTCCATGGAAATACATTTTTAAGATGGCATTTTATTTTATTTTATTTTTTAAAGAATTATTTTATTTAGTGACCAGCCGTTGTCGTAATTG
>NW_006202465.1:385654-418979 GCF_000334495.1 Tupaia belangeri chinensis | reverse complement strand
CAGGAATGGCTGTCTTAGTAAAGCTGTTGGTGGCTTTTGATTTTTTTTGTTTGATTACTTGTTTCACAATATTTTATTATGAAAATTTTGAAATCTACAGAAAACTTGAATGAATTGGAGAATACTTTGCTACTCTTGCTAATGAAGTTTACTTGAAAGAATAAATATTACCAAATGCTAAGAATATTTTGGAAAAGATAATTAAAGGAAGGGAAGGCACATCACACCCATAATAAGCATAATTATGACATCACCCCCAAGATTCTGATTCCCCTCGTGTGCATACCTTGTGTAATTTCCACTCCTTTAGTGTGAAGGGCCATGAATATGATAGATTTCACGCCTATGATGGTATTATATAGTCAAAGGTTTTGCAGAAGTAAATAAGATCCCAAATAAATTGATTGTATGTTAATAAAAAGTAAAAAGAATGATCTGAGTGGACCTGGTTTAATTAAGTAGAAGCACTTAAAAAGGAAGAAAATTTCCCCCATTACCTCCAGGAAGATGGAAACCATGAAGAGTTCTAAACTGCAAGGAAGCTAATTCAACCAACAGCAGAAATGAGTTTAAAAGTGAACCCAGAAAATCACTCGGAAGAGACTACCACATCTGTTGTCACCTTGATTGCAGCCATGTGCAAAATGAACAGAGGAGGCAGGCCTAGACTCCTGAAGGATATTAATAACAGAGAAACCTGGGACCAGCATATGGCATTGTGGTTACGTTGCTGGACCCCAATGTGGCCAATAGCAGTTTGAGCACCAGACCTGGTGACTTTAAACTCACGCTGAGTGCCTATGTGTGCATGCCCAAGATCTCAGGAGGAGAATAGAGAAGAAGGAATTGCAACGTGGTCACGCAGGGGGTCATTTCTCACTTTGTGACTGTCTCTTTCTCCAGGGAGCACATATGCCCTATAGCGAAAAACAATAATAATAAATAAAAATAAAAGAGAGACTTGGTCCATCTGTGGTAGCACCGGTGGTAGAGCGCTACTGCATGATACTGGAGCTGTATCAGAAGGCCCATGTTCAGATCACAGGTTGACCTGAACATATCAGGTGTGGCATTTCTGTGATTCTGGCTGACCAGAAGGCTGGGGAGAGAACTGTGGCATGGCAACACCCTGTTGAAGATCTCTGTCTCTATGTGTCTCTCATTCTTTCTCATGAAATAAACAAACATTAAAAAAGAAAAAAAAAAAACCCACAGAGGTACAGGGCAAGCAGGTGGCATGGTGGTTAAAGCTCTGGACTCATACATGGCCAACCATGATTCAAGTCCTGGACCCACCAGCTTGAAAATCACGCCAGGTGCATGTGCATGTGCATGCATGCCCAAAATCCCAAGAGGGGAATGGAGAAAAAGGGACTATTATGTGGCCATCCCTCCTGGGAGTTGATTTCTCACTTTCCCTTACACTCTCTCTCTCTAGTGAATGCATGCAGCCTATGGCAAAAATCTAAAACCTAAGTAGAAAAAAAATTTAAAGAGACTGTGGGCCAGCAGGTGGCATGAAGATTAAGGTGCTAGACCCCACAAAGCCAATTGTAGTTTGAGTCCCAGATCTCAGTGCTTGAAAATCATGCAGGGCACCAAAGCATGTGTGCCCCAAATCCTCAAGGATGAGAAGAAGAGATTACAGAAATTCTTTCAACCTGAAAAATGATTTCTAACTTTCTCTTTCTCTCTCTCTCCCCCCCCTCTCTCTTTCTCTCTCTCTCTCTCTCTCTGTGTGTGTGTGTGTGTGTGTGTGTGTGTGTCTGGCAACCACACACTCTATAAAACTAAAAAGAAAAGAAAAAAACAGAAACAGAGGTACAGGGCAAGCAGGTGGCATGGTGGTTAAGGTGCTGGACATTCCCACATGGTCAACCATGGTTCAAGTCCTGGACCTGGTGGCTTGCTTTCTCACTTTCTCTCTCTCTCTCTATCTCTCTCTGGTCAAATTAAAATTTTAAAAAATGAATAAATAAAATTAAAAATAATTCTTTAAAAAAAAAGAAAAGAAATAGAAACATGTATTAGAAAATTTTCTCTAAAGACAGTGAAGAAGGGCTTAAAGAGACAAAAAGAATATTACAACAAAAACTTTGTTAGAATGTCTGACATACCTTAAACTCCTAGGGGACATATCAAGTTCCAATTTAGCAATTTTTAGAGCCAAAGGAGTGAACATGAAAATTATCTTCCAATGTAAATAAGATGGTGGATCTATTTTTGTGGACTATACCTTAATGCATTTCTTCAAGAGTTAACACATTTAATTGCTTTGCCAATAATAGTAATAGATTTGGAATAGTTACTTTTGCTCAGCAAGTTGGGTTTTTATCAGAAGAAAATAAAATTGATAGATGCTAATAAAAATCAGAAAAGAAACTTTCTGGGACCAGCAGATAGCATAATGGTTACATTCCTGGACTCCCACAAAGCTAACTGTGGTTGAAGTCCCAGACCTGGTAACTTAAACGCATTCCATGCACATGTACATACGTGCTCAAAATCCCAAGAAGAGAATGAAGGAAAAGGGACTGCAGTGTGGCAATCCCCTAAAGGGTATTTCTCACATTCTGGCGCTCTGTCTCTCCAGCAAGCACATGTGTTCTATAGCAAAAATCTCTCTCTTTAAAAAATAAAATGAAAGAAACTTTCTTCTAATTATGATGGTAAACTACCACAATTTCTTTCATTATGGATTACATAATAACAGCTAAATAATCTTATCATCTGGTGGTTCTACATATTAAGTCATCGTAGTTTTGCAATCTCTGATGATTGACAGCACAGAGCTGGTATCAGTTATGTTAACAAAACACAAAAATGAACATGTGCTAAAACACTCTACCATAAGGAAACAGTTAAATTCTATATAAAATCATAAAATGAATCTGAGCAAAAATTTGTATAAAATTGTGTTGATATAAATTATAAATGTTTACAATAATTTTTAAATTTCGAACTCTCATCTACCACCTAATTTTTTAGAAATTTTAGGAGTACATTCAGAAGTTACATTATCCTTATCGGTTGGAGTACATGGAAGAAATAAAAAATAATAAAATTATTTACCCAACATTTAGTCAACAAGTCTTTTCATTTTCTGTAACAGGCTCAGAAGTGAAAAGCTCACTTTAAATCACTTATATCTATTTAAAACAATAGTTACTTATGTTTGATTACTAATTTGAAATGGATGAGTATCTTTAAGCCTGAATATATCAATGCTCTGAATATATATCAGTTAAGGAGTAGTCTTTTGGTGGAAAGTAGAAAAATATTAACCAGAAAGTCAGTTGATTATTAAAAAGACAGTCTCACAATGCCAATCAATGAGACTTCCTTAATAACTACTGACACCACACAGTCTAGGGAATTTCAATTAGCAGTTAAGTTTTTCCAGTGCTTCCTCCCATTGGTTCAGAATTAATAAAACGTGTTTATGTATTGCCTTGAATAAACAGGAAAGTACAGATAGTGCAGTATGAACTATAATTATATATCCCTAATAATCTGTTAACAAGAAAATCCCATATATTCATCTGCTTCTCAAATTTAAGTAACTTTAGTCAACATCTCGGTAACAACTACTTAAAATTTTTGTGCAGTGTACTTTTTATTTTATCTTTTATCCAAATTTTATAAAAGAACAAAAATAGGTTCTTTGGAATGCTTCCCAAGACTTTATGTCATGTACAAAAATATGTCATTAAAATCATTTTGGAAGTACTCATGTCAACATTTTAGTATCTCATAAGGTGAAGCTGTAAAACACTGCACTACTCTTAACTTCATTTTAACATATAAATTTCAAAGCAGAGATAAGAAAATGGGAATTAGATAGTTAATTTTTTTTCTCTATTTGCATCCAGAGAAATTAAACTTGCTTCCACTGGAGGAAAGTATAAAATGGAAATTTTGTTGCAATGGGAAAAGAAAGGAGAAAGGGGTAGAAGCTAAGGAACTAGGTGAGAGACGAGGGCTATTGTAAAGGGATAACTAGAGTTTACTAGATGTAATCTAGCAAGGATACGGGACAATCCTCAGAACTGATACAGATCTAAAGAGTTTTGTTAGACTAACGTTTATATTCCAGTACCTGAAGAGAGCACTTTTGAGACTACCAGATCATTCCTTGAAAAGTTACTCCACAGGCCATTAAGCGCTGTGCAGTGGGAGTTGGATCTCATATGGCCAACAGAACATCAAGACCCAGCCGCAGTGGACTGAAAATATACATCAGGTGCATACATGCATGTCCCAAATCCTGACAGGCTAGAGAATGGAGGGGAAAAATAATTATGGTGTGTGTGTTCTCTCTCTCTCTCCCTTTGGCAATTAAAAAAAAAAATCACTTCATAAAGAAAGCTCTTGAGTTTCTAAGTATTTCTAAAGATTGGATAAAAATATATTCTAAGGTTCAGAGTAATAACAAAAACAATAATAAAGAAGGCAGATAACATGAAAAAATACTTCCAGAAAAGAAAATAAACTTGTAGAATCATAAATCAATTTAGAACCTGCTTTGGCACATATCTAAGTATAAGGTCAATAAAGAGAATGCTTGAGCTAATTCTGACTCCAATAACAAAAACTGCCTATACAGAATTTAATTCCTCTGAGAGGTGGAGGACTGAAGGAAAAGAATGAATGAGATATATCCTATCCTGGTAGATAAATAGTTGCTGGACAAACAAATACAGATATTTCATAAGCATTTCTGATATTACTACTGATTATCTAGAAATCACCCTACTATTTAGTCATAGAGGGTTAAAAGAAACTTATAGCCAAGATCTATTGCTTGAAATACATACATGCATATTCAAAATATAAACTTTTTGCCTTTTGAACTGTTGTAGATCTAGAATATATGTCTCTGTCAGGAGTGATCAAAGTCTACATATAGAATCCAGAAACTAACTATATTCTAAATATTCAACGGTAATGAAAGCACCTTAAAAAAAAAAAAGTGATCCAGCCTCCTTTATTTTTTATTTATTTATTTATTTTTTAGAGGTTTTTGCTATAGGGTGCATGCACTCGTCAGAGAGAGAGAGACAGAGAGACAGAAAGCAAGAAATCGTCCCCCAGGAGTGATGGTCATGCCATAATCCCTTCTCCTCCATTCTCCTCTAGGAATTTTGGGCACGCATGCACATGCGCCCAGCATGAGTTCAAGCTACTGGGTCCAGGACTTGAACCACAGTCGACTACATGGGAGTCCAGTGACATAGCCATTACGCTAACTGCTGGTCCCCAGCCTCCCTTATTTAGGTTCAAATCAGATTTTAAGTTTGAAAAACTTGGTAAAGTACAAATACTATCATTATACCTTATCTGAAGAATACTCTCCACATTCAAATTCCAAACTACAGTGGAAAAGGTAGAATAAAATTAAAAAGATGCCAAAGAATCAAGTGTTATCCAAGTTTGTTTAATACAATAATTTACTGGAAAAAAAATACATTTGATCAAGCCAAATCTGTTTTACAGAGAATTCCAATAGTATTACTTAAATACCCACATGCATATACATATGTTATCACCACCATAACACACAAAAAGTGCAAGATATGCCATGAACATATGTAATAAAATCAGCAATAATTGAACACTAAGCACAAGAAGAAATGAACTATTTAAAAAACAGGCAAGCTTTCTCTGCTAGGGAGAGGCAAAGGACAGGTGCCACAGGAAGGTTAGAAATCCTGTCCCCACTTCCAAACCCTACAATAAAACAGGCAAAAGTCATCAACAACCACTGAGCAAAGGCAGGAAAACAACTCTTATAAGATCCCACACTGATCCAAAGCAGAGATCTAGGGAAAAGGCAGGAACCTTCCCTATGCTCAAGTTCTTCCACCTCAACCAACATGAGACAGACTTCACGTATGGGTTGGGGAAAGGGACAGAAAAACCTCCTACACCCTGAAGTAAGAGATACAAGTTGTTAGCTTCTGGGAAACAGATAGGAACACTAAGCACCAGACTGAGACTCAGGCACATAGACCTTGCTAAGATGGCTCTTTTTTTTTTTTTCTTATGCTTTTGCCAAAGGGTTCATGCACTCACTGGAGAGAAACAGAGAGAAGGAATGTGAGAAATCACGCCCCCCCTCCCCAGGGGAAATGGCCATGCCACAATCCCTTGTCCTCCATTCTCCTCTCAAGATTTTGGGCATTCATGTACAAGCACTCTGTGATTTTCAAGTCACCAGATCCAGGACTTGAATCATGGTCCACCAAGTGGGAGTCCAGTACTTTAACCACCATGCCACCTGCTGGTCCCAAGACTAATGCTGGCACAGAAGAACAAAGAAACACCCGTGCTCCCACCATATCCTGTTACAAGTGAAAAACAAGAGCAGTCTCTCCCTCACCTGGGGAGAGCCAGCAAGAGGAAACCCCTGTGGCTCAGGTTTGTAGAACTTGAAAAATCAAGGTGGGATAAGAATACTTAGAAAAATTCCTCTAGCACTCCAGGCCTCATACTAAGCCCAAAGTGGCAATGACATTTCCAACAAAGTAATACACGACTAAAGGAATGTGATGTTTCTGGTAATGAGGGCAACAACAAAATCCAAAACAAGAGCAAATTACAGAACTAATACTTAATTCCACACACTAATAATCTAACAGGAAAAGAGGTATAAATATTTCTGGGCATAAACACTGTTTGTCTCATTCTCTACTTTTATGTTCCAAGGATGTCCAATATTCACACAGTAAAACAATAAGCCGGAAAACAACAAATCCATCATCAACGTAAAATAGTCAACAGAGGGACCAGCAGTTGGCGTAATGACTATGTTGCTGGACTCCCATGTAGTCAACCATGGATCGAGTTCCGGACCTGGTGGCTTAAACTCATGCCAGGCGCATGTGCATGCGTGCCCAAGATCCAGAAGGGAGAATGGAGGAGAAGGGATTTTGGTGTGGCCATCCTCCCCGGGGGTGATTTCTCACTTTCTGTCTCTGTCACTCTCTGTCTTTCTGGCGCATGCATGTGCCCTATAGCAAAAACCTCTTCAAAAATAAATACATAAATAAATATATAAATAAATAAAGGCTGGTGTAATGGCTATGTTGCTGGACTTTCATGTAGTTGATTGTGGTTTCAGTCCTGGATCCAGTGGCTTAAACTTATGCCGGGTGCGTGTGCGTGCATGCCCAAGATCCCGAGAGGAGAATGGAAAAGAAGGGATTTCAGTGTTGCCATTTCCCCAGAGGATGATTTCTTGCTTTCTGTCTCTCTCTGTCTTTTTGGCAAGTGCACGCACCCTATAAGAAAAACCTCTCCAAAAAAAATTATTATTTTATTTATTTATTTTTAATTTGACCAGAGAAGGACAGAGTAAGAAAGAGAGAGAAAGCAAGAAAGCAAGCCACCAGTTCTGGGACTTGAACCGCAGTTGGTCATGTGGAAGTCCAGCAGCCTTAATCACCATATCACCTGCTGGTCCCATAGGATAACATTTTAAATTACTTTTTAACATAATTTTTAAAATTTGTTTTTATTTATTGAGAGAGAGAAAGAGGCACCCCCAAGAGGGCCTTCCTGCCACCATCTACCTTCAGTCTCAGTTGATATGCCCAGGGAGGTCCCAATACACAAACCCAGGACCTTTCGCATGTGGCTCTAGTTGCAATACCACCGTGCCACCACCTGCCCCCTCCCTTTTTTAAATTTTTTTGGAACCTGCCCCCTTTTCAACATAATTTTACTTATTATTTTTTCACATCAGTTAGTGTTTCATCATTTGAGTGCTGCCAAATTTCTTTCACTAGTATCCTTGTGATAAAAATGTAATTCTTTTACCATTTTTAAATTACAAACAATAGTGTACATAACACCCTTGCTCATATGTATGCAAATATATTTCTAAGCATTTATTTACAGTAAGCTTCTCAAAACATTCTTTCAAAAACTGTATTCTTGGCCAGCCTCTGGCATGGAGGTTATGGTGGCTAGATCCGACATGACCAACTATATGGTTCAAGTTCTAGACTCGGTGGCTTGAAAGGCACACCAGATGTGTGTGCATGGGTGCTCAAAATCCCAAGAGGAGAATGGAGGAGAAGGGATTGTAGTGTACCATGCCTCACTGGGGGAGGTTCTTTCTTCCTCTGTCTCTCTCTGGTGAGTGCACACACCTCCTGAGAACTAGAGAAAAATATTTTAAAAATGTGGAATTGATAAAATGTTATTTTTTTAAGAGAGATTTTTACTATACAGCATGTGCAGTCACCAGAAAGACAGAGATAGACAGAAAGTGAGAAATCACCTCCCAGGGAGGATGGCCACACCACAATCCCTTCTCCTCCATCCTTCTTGGGATCCTGGGCATGCATGCATGTGCACGTGCCCTGTGTAAGTTTAAGCCACCAGGTCTGGGACTCAAACTGCAGTCAACTACGTAGGTATTCAGCGATGTAACCATTATGCCATCTGCTGGTCCTAATAAAATGTTTGTTGTTGTTGTTGTTGTTGTTGTTTTTTGGAGAGGTTTTCGCTATAGGGCACGTGTGCTCGCCAGACAGACAGAGAAAGACATAGAGACAGAAAGCGAGAAATAACCCCCACAGGGAGTATGGTCATGCCACAATCCCTTCTTCTCCATTTTCCTCTCGGGATCTTGGGCACGCACTCACACGCGCTATATATATATTATATATAATTTATATATATACATTTTAAAAAAAAATAATTTTATTTATTTTAATTTGACCAGAGAGGGACAGAGCAAGAGAGAGAGGGGGGTAAAGTGAGAAAGCAAGCTGCCAGGTCTGGGACTCAGACTGCGGTCGGCCATGTGGAAGTCCAGCGCCTTTAACCACCATGCCACCTGCCAGCCCCTAAAATGTCACAAGACATTGAGAACATTATTACCAATATGTATTGCTAAAAATATGGCATGAAAGTGTCTGTTTCTCAGCCTATTGGAAATGATGATAATCATTACTAATGGGTTAGGTAACAAATCATCTCTCCTCAGTGTTTTTATTATAACTTAATTTTAGTGCCTCCTAGATTTTCATCCTGTGCATGTGACATAATTGGTTCATAAAACCTATGCTATTCAGAAGGTTCTGGTATTCCCTATTATCTGCAATGTGTGGATGGCACCTTGTCAGAGTCTGTGTATTGCTAACAGGCAGAGTTTAGGGCAGAGTTCATGTGTTTGTTTGCTCTGCTGAGTTAGTCTCGTCCTCTTGGGGCCCAGCAACTATCTTGGGAGAATTCTAAATCTTTGTAACAGAACCTTATCAGTGTATGAATGTGTGTGTGTGTGTGTGTGTGTGTGTGTGTGTGTGTGCGTGCATGTATGTGCATGCTTTTGTGTGCTGACAAACCACATTTCCCTTGTTTTTTTGCGCCTTTCCTGGCTTGGTGCTGTGATCCACTCAGCAGAACGTGTTTTTCTCAGTGGGGAGAGGGCTGTGGATTAGAAATAAATATAAAAATAAACACACAAAGACATACAAGTATAAAAGCACAGAATACCTAGGTGAATTCAAATAAAAAAAATAATATTGCATTCCACATCCAGGGAAACAGAACAAATATGTTGTATTTTTGTGTGTGCATATGTCTGTGTGTGTGTGTGTTTGTGTGTGTTTACTTACTAGATCTAGAAACCACAGTGATGCAGAGAACGCGGTGATGCCAGGGTGAATAGGCCCAGTACCCCCAATGGGACATGGATTCTTGTCTCACACTCAATAAGAATTGGAGATGTGGAAACAGGGGAAAGCTGAGAGTTTATTGAAGGAGAGGAAAGGAATAAACAAGTTCTCAAGAAGGGAGGAGTCCTGGAAAATGAGTTGCTGAGGAGGAACTGAGGCTTGGGTCAGAGGGCCTTTGGCCTTGTTTTCAGGTGGGGCTCATGCCTGTATTTCCCTCATGGTGGAGGGTGGGGAACATGCTGGATGGAGAGAGAGAGAGAGAGAGGAGAGAGCAAGATATTAATTCATTTTCAGAAATTGGTTCACATGATTATGGAGGCTAGAAGTCCCAAATGTGGCAGATTAGAGACCAGGGAACAGCCAACACTGTAGTTCAAGTCTGAAGGCTCTCTGCTAGCAGAGTTTCTTCTTGCTCAGAGAGGCAAGGCTTTTTGCTCTATTTAGACCTCCAACTGATTAGTTGAGTCTACTTCCATTATAGAGGGAAATCTAGTTTCCTTAAGGTCCACCAAATTAAATGTTGATCTCACCTGAAAACACTCATGGAAACATCCAGAAGAATGTTGATGAGATATCTAAAAGGTGTGGCTCAGCCAAGTTGACACATAAACATCACACTAAAAAATTCACTGTTTATCCGGAGTCCACATTGAACCGAGTGTCATGTATTTAATCCAGCAACCCTACACATGGAGAGCTCTATGGAGAACCAAGGTGCTCCAGTCAACCGCTTCAGTCTGAACTCTGGGCAGACACCAGCACCACTTGTCATCCATGTGAGTGAGAAGTATGTGCAGGTGACTGCAGTTCCAGGTGGTAGAAACCACATGGAACATTAACATCCACCTGAGCCAGTCAACATGCAGACTATTCATAAATACAGATAACAGATGACTATTCTTTTGGGTGTTGGTTAAGCAGAAATGAATATTTAAAGCATTAGGATTTTAGTGAACTTTCTTTTTCTATGGTTTGTTACGATTGGATAAAAAAGGGATTCTCTTGGGACCAGCAAGTGGCATGGTGGTTAAGGTGTTGAACTCCTACGTGGCTGACCACAGTTTGAGTCCTGAACCTGGCAACTTACTTTCTCACTTTTTCTCTCCCTCTCTCTCTCAAGCATGTGCCCTGTAGCAAAATTTAAAAAAAAAATTATGATTATAAGTAAAATTAAATAAGTAAGTTTTTTAAAAAAGAGATTCTCTTATCCTTAAAGACTTCAGGTGGGGGGCTTCATTAAAATCTTTGCTATGGTTCATGTGTGTATGTTTGTTTTTAACATTTAATCAATTCCTTATTGAAGGGATTGTCAATGAAAATTATTACAGTATATAATTTGCAACCCACTCTTGGAATTCACAACCTAATTTCAATTCCTCTCCATGAGATGGGCTTTCACTGCAATGACTGGTGTTGAGGAATTGACAAACTCTTGTTACAAACTGCTCTGAGAAACAGGCAAGGCTGTATTTTTAGCAGATTGATTGGTAGGTGTCAGTCAGGACAAGGAGTGTTTATTCACTTTGAGAAGTGTTTCTCAAAGAAGATGTCCAGAAACTGCTTTAAGGATAGCCCTCAGCAAGGAAGTTACTATCCTTGGGCACACATAGACAGGGGTCCTTCAGCAGATTGCAGATAAATATACATTACATTTATTGGTCTTTGGGACTATCCCAGTGAAGCACTGCTGGGGGGATAATCCATTCAATTCTGAGCTCATTCATTAGAAGCCCACTTGCCAGCACATGGAACTCACATTCTTAAGTATCATCTTTATAAGGAGTGAAGTCCATATATTGATTTCTGTTTTGTCATAGTTCTTAGTTGGTTTGAGGCCTAGGTATAAAGAAGTATATTTTTGGGAATCACTAAAAGACCCAAGCATTTTAGAACAACACCATAGGAATAGTTCGGGAAGATGGGGACACAGACAGAGGAGTAGAGCTGTGGGCCTACTGCAAGCTCCATCCTTGAGGTCAGAGAAAGCACATGTGCTTGCTAATGCTGGCTTACTTCCAAGTCTGGTAGAAAGAGGACCTGGACTGTGCAACAGGTTTTTCTTTCCAAACTCACCAATCACTCATGTCATGCCTGCAATAGAAGAGAGACTATGTAAAGAGACTAGATGTGTTTTGGTCACGGATGCCTCTCTGTTTCCTCTCAAAAGTGTGTGTAGGGGGAGGAAGTGAAATAGCCTGGGAACAAGGGGGCATAAATTTGAGCAGGAAAAGGCCTTGCATGGTGATGGACCTTCCCCTCAGGAAATTGTTACTTTATCACCACGGAGACTGATCATTTGTATTTGGAAGCAGCAGAACTGAGCAGAACCTGCCAAGAGTTTTATGAACCAATCAAGTAAACTCCAACTTCTTTGCTGTCATTCCTCATTTCACCTTCAAATTTGTCTTACCTAAGGCATTCAGGAGGCAAGTGAAAACCTTCATGAAAAATTACTCAGATGCTAAAATAAAGGTCAGGAAAGTAACTTCTAATGATCCTCGAGGTCCTGCTAGTTCTCTGATGTTAGTTATCAGTGGCTTGACTTTCAACACTATTTCTCTTCCAGAGATTATGACTATGCCATGACACAAATTCAATGACCATGGAAAGAACTGCCACCATGTGTATAAATCCTTTATTCAGCATTGCAGAGAGGAGTTCTGTAACCTTCAAATACAGAAAGGATTTCAACACATAGATGAAGCTAGAAAAGACCAAGGTCATTATATCCAGGAAAAGTAAAAAAAAGCCATTACACTGCTGATGAATGAACAGTTGCCATATAAAGAGAGGGAAGTGGCCTGTCAGACTACACAGCGTACCTCTACTCTACGGCATTTCCTGGAAGATGACCTAGTACAGAAAATGCTCCCAAGGCAGTACTGAAATAAGAGCAGTGCCCAGACATTTTGTTGCCTCCTGGAGTTGTGGAGCCTCAGAAAACGCTGCCCCTCAAGATTAACACTTGGAAATTGACAGAGGACCTGATGTTATTTTATGATGATGATCCAAAGCTACTTTTGCCAATAATACATTCTATTATCTCTTCAAATACATGGTTGTCAGAAGGGAAAGCAGAATTTTGTAACCTCTGGGATACAGACGCTATGTCTACTCCCTCAGAAAATAGCCCATCTCTGCAGACAAATGTGAGTTCGGACAAGAGATCAGAGGATATCATCACAGCTACTTTAACAGAAAACCCTTTGCCAAACACCACTAGAAAAGCAATTGGACACAAAAAATTTCAAAACATTGACAGATTTACTAGCATTTTGGCCATTGAGTAAAGAGTTTATCCACCCTCATTTAAGGATTTTGAAGTCATATTCTACTTTCAATAACTAGGCCTTGGTAGAGACATCTATGTCTCCCCCTCATTGAATTTACTTGACCCAGCAAAGTAGATTGTAATCAAACGAGAACTATCAGAATTCAACATAGTTCAGAAGGACGACGAAAGCCTCAAGACTTTAACCATATGGTTTCAACTACCTCTGAGGGAACATCCTCCGTTTCTACTTTATCCATGTCATCTCCTCATTCAGCCTCTCCAAAGAAGTCAATTTTTCCTTACCCCAGATTTTGGCAGGACCTTCCTTCTGGACTTCGTCCTTCTGTCATCTTCTGCCTCCTTTAAAAGGGAGGGCTCAACAGCCAGGGTTCATCATCCCTTTGCTCCTAGTGGCCCAGTGTCCTCTGGTGAAGAGGAAAATGACAACTTCAGTCTTCTGGAAATTCTTTCAGATAACTCTGATTTGGCTAAAAAGGAGACAAATCCTATTTCTAGCAGTAATTAGGTAGAATTTTCCACCTCAAATGTAGACCAGTTCATCTCTATGTCCTGTTACAGTTTTCAAACAACCAGAGGCTTGCCTAGAGCAAACAATTCCTCCTCTTCTATGGGAAGTTAAAAAAGCAATAGTTAAGGGAGATGAAGATCTGAGCATCCTGATCCAAGAATGTAATGTTATCAGTAGCCATCTCGTGAGCATGAGTGGGAATAGTCCCCAAAGAAGCCAATCTTTGCCAGTCTCCCGTCTTCTGAGGGGAGCTCAGATAAAATCGAATCATTCCAATAGCTATTTTTGATAGAGCTCATGTTATTTCAGGTCCCAAAGTCTTAACAGGTTTACATTTTAATAGACTCTGATTATTATGACAAAAAACAGAGTTTTAATTCTTCCTTGTAAGTTTTATTAATAAGCTTATTTTAAACCAGTACATTCGTTCAAGTGCTTTATTTTTAAAGAGAAGGGTATGTCACCTTTGATCATTTCAGATTTAGATATTAGTGCTTTCGGAACTGAAGAGAGTTGTCTTTTGTACTCTGTACTTCACATCAAAATGCGTTAAATTGTTAGTAAAAGTTATGGTTGGGCCTCAAGCTGCCAATGGCTATTCTAAAGCTTTGGGATAAGTGCACAATAGAAGCCCTTTATTTTTAACTATGTGGGCTTTATTCTTAACAAGCCTCAGCCATGACCTGGGAGGATTAACTTTAGAGTTTTAGTTTTACATGTTTTCAGGTTCTACAATCCAAGGGCTGGAAATCTTTTCTTTTTTTCAGATGCCAGTGTTTGTTGGAAGTTAAGCTGAAACAAGTAGTAAACGAGACAGATATTTTTATTGTTAACATGTATTACAAAGTGAATTCAAATGTATTTGTATTTTCCCCTTCTATTTCAGTAATTAAATTTGACTTTTTTTTTTTTAAACAAAAACCAAGGGACCAGCAGGTGGTATGTTAAGTAGGGTGCAGGATTCCCACATGGCCAACCATGGTTCAAGTCCCAGACCTGGCAGCTTGGTTTCTCATTTTCCCTCTCTCTCTGATGAGTGCACATGCCCTGTAGCAAGGAAAAAAAAAACAGTGTTAAATAAAATTGAATAAATCATTCTTTTAAAAAAGAAATAAAGTGATTTTCTGGTAGGCAATTTATAGTTAAAAACAAAACAAATGTGCTCCCAGATCATCACTTAACTCCAGCTCCTGTGAAAGCCATCTCTTATATGCAAAAACACAATAGTATTATTTTACTATGAGGATAATGTATGTGTACATATTATAGATGTGTATACACATATCTATGTACATAATTATATAGAAGAAAGAAACACACCAAGATGGCATTCAGTCTATAATATCCCCCCCCAAAAAATTGAAAGAAAGATGACCCATTTCACAGTACTGACTCTCTAAAAGCTAGAGTAAGTTCTATTGGAGACTAACCATGACTAGCAAGCAAGGAGCCAAGTGTTGCAGCTCAAATAGAGCTCACACTTACAAAGAGTGTCTAAAACCTACCTCTACAAAGCTGATAATACTGAGCCTTTTAAAAAATAATAATTTAATTTTAAATTTTCTATTATTATTATTCCTTAATTCACCAGATAAAAGCAGAGGAGACAGAAAAATAAAGTGATAAAGCAAGGAACCAGGTCTGGGACTTTAACCATGGTCAGCCATATGAGAATCCTGTGCCTCAACCACCATGTCACCTGCTGGCCCCAAGGTTGATCCCCCTTATAGAGGAATAGTTCCTGGCCAAGTACTCTATCAGGTCCTTTTATGTAAATGAAGGCTTGAAACCTACACAGTTCTGATTGGGTAAATCAAGCTGCCTCCTACTGTTCCATTTTTATGAAAAAAGTGATGGATTAAAACTCCATTTATGACTGGTCATTTTGGTGTAGGCAGCATTTTTGCTTTCTGCTCAAACTGGAGTGCACTTTAGGTCATTCAGACTTTTCAGTGCATCTATCTTGGAGGCAAACTTAACAAAAAGTAGTTACCACTAGGTTTTTCTTATTCAGCCTAGTTCTGGCTTCTATACCTACACATGGAAGAAAATATTAAGAGTGGAGGATAAGAATACTCAGGATAATGCAATGTATGGTTCAATTGATTAGATGTCTTCCTATTAAATGATTATGATATTCTAGGTCTGCTTCTCTGAAACAAGACTGAGATTCTTTAAATGTTATTTTTATCTTTTTTTGGTGTTTCTAGATCGTTCAGTCACATGATTATAGACAGTCTCTTAGTTTCCAGTCACAGATGGTTAACTGCTTAGCATGGTGTGTGTGTTTTAATGTTCTCTTTCAGAGAGCTAGCTCATCTCCAGGAGCCCTAAGATACATCACTGCATTTCTGTGTTCTGATACTTCTCCCTTACTGTCAGTTTTTATTTTTACTTATTTTATTTTTACTTATTTTTAAAGATTTATTTATTTATTTATTTATTTGAGTCACAGACCTGGTGGCTTGAAACTCATGCCAGGTGAGTATGTGTGCATGCCCAAAATCCCAAGAGGGAGAAGAGACTGTGGCATGGCCAACCCCCTGGGAGGTGATATCTGTCTCTCTGTCTCTCTATGTCTCTCTGGCAAGCAGAGGTGCCCTATACCAAAAATCTCTAAAAATAAAAAAAAGAAAGATTTTTGTTATAAGGCATGTGTGCTTACTGGAGACAGAGAGTGACAAAGAGACAGAAGGTGAGAAATCATCTTCTGGGGGGTTGGCCATGATGTAACCCCTTATCTTCCATTCTCCTCGTGGGATCTTAGGCACGCATGCACATGTGCTTGGCATGAGTTTAATCTGCGGGGTCTAGGATTTGAACCCCAGTCAACTATATGGGAATCCAGCAACGTAACCATTAGCCATCTACTGATCTCAGGAAAAATCTTTCTAAAGAGAAAAAAGAAAGTGAGGAAGCAAGCTGCCAGGTCCAGGACTTGAACTGTGGTCAGTCACATGAAAGTCTAGCATCCCAACCACCACACCACCTGCTAGCCCCTTTTTCTGCCAGTTTTTAAGCAAACAAAGGGATCGTGCTTGGTTCTACTAACCTGGGCAGAGATCAGCCAGTTGCCTTTGTCCCAGCTTGGTCTGCTCAGGCACTTGTCTGAAGAATGGGAGTGCTTTGCTTTCAGTCAAAGGTGAGGGGCAGAAGGATGTGCAGAGGCATTGTCAGGTACAGAGTATCAGCCTGTGCATTGCGGTTGCCATAGAAACGTGACGTCATTGAGGCGACGGTGATGACTTTTTAATAGAGACTAACGTGGCATAGAAAGAAGAGCGGCGACTGGCCTTCAGGGGGTTTGATTCTGGTAAGGTTGTGGGTGCCTCGTGGTGGGGGCTGAGTGCCTTGTGGTGTGAGGAGAGGAAGGGATTCCAGACCTAATTCTCTCATTTCTGCTTTGAGACTCGGTGCTTGGTGCCTGAAGCAGAGAGGTGTGGTCTGTCCTGACCCCAGTGAGCGGTTCCTGCCGCAGAGTGTCCTGGAGCCACTTTCCATGTAAAGGTGGAGGGCAGGAGGATGAGATAGGGAATGACTTTCTCTGAGCCCCAACTTCTCACTCTGTAAAATGGGCATGAGATTGCTCAGCCACAGGAGTGTTGGTAACCTTCAGTCATAACACCTCTACAAGCTCATAGCCCTGTGGTTATTGTTATTCCTTTCAAACAGGATAGATGAGGAAAGGAGAAGAAAAAGGCCCTGGTGAGAAACCGATATTTTATCTTATGGTTGTTATAATTACTTTCCATTTTCTTACCTACTTTTGTGAGATTTTCTTTTTTTTTTCTTTTCTTTTTCCAGTTTCTTTCTTCCATGAGTGACAGAGACAAAGACAATAACCCCAACAGTGTCTTCACACCACAATCCACCCCAAGCTTCAGCCAATTGGGATCATGAGCACTTGCATGCTCTGCTTACTTGAAGAGGTCTCAGGCATGAACTTGGAACCCTCTCACGTGTGACAGCTTTACAGAGTATCATGTTCTGTGTTCTGTATGCTTCCATTGGGCTCTATGAGATTTTCTATATCCTGGACACAGTCCTTTACCAGATATGTGAAGGGTCTTCAAACAGTTCATGGAAAAATGCATATGAGAAACTATGCATGGATTTCAGTATTTTTGCGCCAACATAAATACATACTTTAATTCCATTTCCCGTGAACTTTTTGAAATTCCTTTGTATTATTTTAAAACATTTTTTCCCATAAGAGGCCTGGCTTTTCATTCTCTGAATAGTTTCTTTGGGAAAGCTGTATTTAACTTTAAGGAAGTCCTCTTTATCTATTTCTTCACTTATGGATTATGGTTTTGCTGTCACACTTATGAAAGCTTCACCTAACCCATGGTCATGAGAATTTTCTCCTGTGTTTTCTGCTAGAAGTTTTATAGATTTAGGCTTTATATTTAGATCTCTGTTCCATTTTGAGTTGGCTTTTGTGTATGGTGTGATACATGCATTACAGTATATGGATCACAACCTCACCTGAATCACACACTTGAAGGCCAGTTGCTGCTCTTCTTTCCAGTTCACGTTAGTCTCTTTGTATTTGCATATGAATTTTAGAATTGTTTTCTCAGTTTCCTCAATTTTTTTTTTCCAGGCTAGCACCAATAGTGCAGCAGTTAAGCACTGTGCATGGGGAGCCAGATCTTACATGAGTGACTGTGGTTCAAGTTCCAGCCCTGGCAGCTTAAAAAACATACTGGGTGCATGTGCATGCCCCAAATCGTGATGCTATGGAGAAATGGAGGAAGGAGGATTACGGCATGCTCACACCCAATCAGGGGGTGCCTTTTCTTTCTCTCTCTTTCTGGTGAGCACATGCGCCTTCTGACAATTAAAAACATTTAAAACTGTTTTCCTTTTTTGGATTTTTAATGGGATTGCATTGGATTTATAGATCAGTTTTAGAATAGGCATATTTTTTATTAAAAGAATGATTTATTTTTATTCATTATTATTATTTTTTTAAATTTGCTATATGGCATACAGCCCACTAGAGAGAGACAGAGAGAGAGAGGGAAAGTAACAAAGCAAGCTGCCAAGTCTGGGACTTGAACCATGGTCAGCCATGTAGAAGCCCAGTGCCTTAACCACCACAGCACCCGATGACCTGAAAATAGGAGGTATCTTAATAATACTGAGTCTTCTGATCCATAACCATGGTTTGTTTTCCACTTACTCAGGTTGTCTTTAAATCTCCCAGCAATACTTTTTGATGTTTTAATGTACAATAATTATGGACATATTATTCATAAATATTTCATATTTTTCAGTGCTGCTAGAAATAGTATTTTTTTAATTCCTAAAAATTATATTTTCAGTGAACTGTGTACAACCAAATATGTAACAATACCTGTGAGGAATCTTTTTGATGGAAAGCATAGGCTACTCTAGGATGGAAAAGGTCTTTAATGCTTAACTTCGTTTACCTGTATTTTCATATCAGCTTTTAGAAGTCATTGGTAATATATTGAAACTGGGGGGAGGGGAATGTCTTAGAGACAATTCTACAGGTCATCTCCAGAAAAAACAATCAATAAAAGAATATGGTTCAGTAGCATTGAACTTTATATTTGGTTAGAATCAAATCTGTTGAATTGTGGAATTTTTCTTTTTATCTACCAGTGAACTACTTCAATGAATTCCTGGAATCTTGGATGGTGAGAGCAGTGGTGAGAGTATGTATGTATTTGTGTATGTGTGTATATATGAATGTGCATGTTACGGAAGCTGCTGGCATATGTCAAATAAGTAAAATCCCTTCAATTAATAATATTTATTCATTAATTTACATGTGAGACACTTAGCTAGGGAACTTCGCTGGGGAAACAGTGAAGAGAACAAGACAGACAGGGTCCCTGGTAGTATTATTCTACTTTGGGAAAACTGGCAATTAGTGGGAAAATAAATCAATAAGCAGGCTGATATCATATGGGGATTGGTGCTTTGAAGAAAAGAAAAATGTAAACAGAGTGGAAAATGACCAGGACAGGGCTTATGAGAGATTGCTTATCAGTGAAGCCCTATCCTAGGAGGTGACGTTTGAGCTGACTCTTGAATGACCAGAAGAAGCCTGGCATGGATAACAGGCCATTTCGTCAGTGTCCCTGCATCATGTGTGGCACAGTTGATCTAGGAGCTGAAGAAAAGCTCCTGGGGCTGGAGCCTGGCAGGAGGTGAGGTGGAATGTGCAGACAGCAGCTATGTGGTTTGGGCTGAGTAAGGATTTTGTTTTGAATGTGAAGGGTTAGAGTATGGGAGTGACATGATTTGATTCTTATTATCAGAGGTGACGCTGGCCACTGTGTGGAGAATGAACTGGAGAGGGACAAGCCAGCGAGTGGGGATAACTATGAGGAGGCTATTGGAGGAAGTCCAAGGAAGGGACAAGGTGCAAAGGAACAGTGTTGGAGCAGTGTGCAGATGGAGGGTGCACATGGGCAGGGGTATTTGGACACAGGGCAGGCAGGACTTGTAGTGCTTATGTGTGTGGGTTGTGTGGGAATAAGGCAGAGTCAAGGACAACCCCTCAGCTTTTTCTTCAGCCCCATGGAAAAACAGTGATACTGTTTTCTGAGATCAGTTGTTCCAAATGCTTTGAAGATGCTTTCAAGGTAATTGGGTCATCCAGTTGTGGGGAAAGTTAGTTCAAAACAAAACAAAACAAAACAAAACAAAACAAAACGGGGGCTAGCAGGTGGCTTGGTGGTTAAGGCGCTGGACTCCCACATGGTCTACTGCAGTTTGAGTGCCAGACCTGGTGACTTTCTCGCTCTCTTTCTCTCTGTTTCTCTGGTCAAATTAAAAGTAAATAAATAAATAAATAAATAAATAAATAAATAAAATTATTTCTAAAAATAAATAAAATATTAATTGCAGAATAGTATTCAGCTGTTAAATTTTTACGCTTTACTAAAGACAGTTGGGGACCAGCAGCTAGCGTAATGGCTATGTCACTGGACTCCCACGTAGTTGACTGCAGTTTGCATCCTGGACCGGGTGGCTTAAAACTCACGCAGGGCGCGTGTGCGTGTGCGTCCAAGATCCCGAGAGGAGAATGGAGGAGATGGGATTGCAGCATGACCATCCTCCCTGGGGGGTGATTTCTTGCTTTCTGTCTCTCTGGCAAGCGCATGCCTCCTATAGCAAAAAAAAAAAAGGAGGTCCAAAAACAAACAAACAAAAAAAAACAAAAACAAAAAAAAAACCCAGACAGTTGTAAACTATAAAACTTTTAAAACTGGGCCAGCAGGTAGTGTAGTAGTTAAGGCAACTGGAACCCATAGGACCAACCACACAGTTCAAGTCTCAGACCCAGCAGCTTGAAAAACATGTCAAGCATGTGTGCCCAAAATCTTGAGAGAATGGAGGGGAAGAGATTGTGGCATGACCATACCCACTGGGGAGTGCTTTCTCACTTTCCTTCTCTGTCTGTCTGTCTGTCTGTCTGTCTCTTTTTCTCTCTGGTGAGAGCATGCAGTCTATAGCAAAATTAAAGAAAAAAATTGAAAACAAAACTACCAAAACTGAAAATCTCAACTTACAAGTATTTTTAAAACTGGTCACATTTATTGAAATTTTACTGTGTGCCCAGAACTATTCTAAGGATTTTCAGGTATTAACTTGTCTTAATTCTCAAAGCAACAACCCATGAGGAAAGGAAGATTGATTTCCTCATTTTACAAAAGAGGAAATTGAGGCATAAAGAGGTTCTTTCATTCCCCCAAGATCACAGAAAGCCAGGTATTCCAATGTCTCTGCAGTAGAGTTTTTAAAATAAAGAAATTTCTGACCTTCATCCTTTGGAAACTAAAACAGAATGCAATGTATATTTTAAAATATTTTGCCTTCTAAAGTAAGTATTGCATAATCCTGGTCTTACAGCTGAAGCATTTGAGTGATTATAAGGTGAATTCAAAATATTAAAAATTGTACACTTTGTAATAACTAGGGCTTGTCCCTGCTCTGTCTCTAGGGCCCACATCTGACCAGTACACTTAGGAAGAAGAAAAGGACATTTGTTGAACTACATTACATAGGGGTGGTTGATGTTAGGCAGGCCTGTATGTCTTTGGTGGATACTGTCCTTCAATAGCCATCATGCCATGAAATAGATGGTATTTAGTTAGTAAAAAGAAATTGGTAATAATTGGACCAGCCAGTGGCATGGTAGTTGAGGTGACTGGATCTCACGTGACCAACTTCACTATTCCAGTCTCAGATCAGTGGTTTAAGAAGCATGCCAGCAGTTGGACCAGCAGTTGGCGTAATGGCTATGTCGCTAGACTCCCATGTATTCGAGTTCCAGACCCGGTGGCTTAAACTCACGCCAGGCATGTGTGCATGTGTGCCCAAGATCTCGAAAGGAGAATGGAGAAGAAGGGATTGAGGCGTGGCCATCCCCCCTGGGGGATGATTTCTTGCTTTCTGTCTCTCTTGTCTGTCTCTGTCTTTCTGGCGAGCACACATGCCATACAGCAAAAACCTCTCCAAAAAAAAAATGAAAGAAAGAAACATGCCAGGAATGTATGTACGTGCATACTCAGAGTACTGAGAGGAAAATGGAGGAGAGGGTATTGTGGTACGGGTATTTCCCCCCAGAGGGGTGATTTCTCATTCTCCTCTTGCTAGTACACACACCCTATAGCAAATAAATAAATACATGAAAGAGGTCATAATTATTTTTAAAAAGTGTAATAATCATTTTTTAATAAAAGGTAGTAATCTTGGCCAGCCAATGGTGTTCAGAATCCCGAGAGGCAAATAGAGGAGAAGGCATTGTGGTATGGCTATCCCTGTCCTGGAAGGGTGATTCTTCCTCTTGCTAGTGCACATGCCCTATAGCAAATAAATAAATAAATGAAAAAGTTAATAATTATAAAAAAAAGTGTAATAATAACTTTCTTTGAAAAAGGTACTAATCTTGGCTAGCCAATGGTGGTAGTAAGGCATCTGGATCCCACATGACTGACTGTATGGTTCAAGTTCTAACCTAGCAGATTGAAAAATACCTGGTGTGTGTGCAAGTGTGCCCAAAAGTCCTGAAAGGATGGAGAGATGGGCAAGAAGGGATTGTGGTGTGGCCATCCCCTATAGGGAGGTGCTTCTTCCTTCTCCTTTTCTCTCTCTCTCTGTTTGTTTATATTTTTGATGAGTGCATGCACCTTCTAGCAAAGCCACAAATAAAAAAGGGGTAATCACAGTTACTATGCCTTAGACAACTTGGCTGTTACATAGCACAGTAGAGTAACGATAGTTGGTGACAATTCAATGTATACTTCAAAATGGTTACAAGAGAGGATTTCAAATGTGTGCAACACAAAGTAGTGATAAATATTTGAGATGGTGGATATGTTTATTGCCCTAATTTTATCATTACACAAAGTATGTTTTTTTTTTTTTAAAAGAGAGATTTTTGCTATAGGCATGTGTGCTTGCTGGAGACAGAGGCAGATACAGAAAGCAAGAAATCACCCCCCAGGGTGATTCTCCTCTCAGTATTTTGGGCATGCACGCATGTGGGCCCAGTGTGTTTTAAGCCACAAGACCCAGGACTTGAACCACAGTCGACTATGTGGGAGTCCAGCGACATAACCACTATGCCATCTGCTGGCCCCAAACTATGCATGTTTTCAAAACCATACTGTATTCCATGAATATGTGCAGCTATTATATGTAAATTGTAAATGATAATTAAAAAAATAAATTGTAGAAATAGAACTAAAACTCAAAAATTTAATTAATTGGATGAGGCCCATCCCACATTAGTAAAGTCAGCCTCCTCTATTTGGTCTACCAATGCAGTGCTAATCTTATCCAGACATACTACCCTCATACACAACCAGAATAGTGTTTGAACAAATATCTGGACACCTTGTGGCCCAGTCAAGCTAACATGTAAATTAACTCCCATGCCTTCCAGTTAATTGTATTTGCTTAAGTGCTGGATATTTTATCCTATGCAGTTCGCATTGTAGATATTGCTGATTGTGTCCTTATTGTGGTGTTCACTATATCTCTTTGGTCTCTCTTACTCCTTTTAAATTGATATTCGATTTAGAGGCTTGACTCAATGGTGAATTTTTAAAATAAGATATTTTTTACACTCAGTCACTATATATCATTAGAACATATAAAATGCATTTTCTAGCATGAATGCACCATATATTAGTCCAGTCAAAGATATTACAATCCCATTATCATCAACAGATTATTTTACATTTTTGATAAAGTACCTCTTTTATTTTCATTTTTATAACTAGTTTTTAATCACAGATAATTTCATGAATTCCGAATACTTGTGTATAGACTAAGAATCTTAGAATATTGTGAAAAAGATACATTTTGTGTTTATTAAAAATATGATCATTAGAAAGTTAAGGGGTTTTTCTTTCCAGTAGTGGTGTTCAGAGTAGTTTCTTTTTCCACTGGTATTGCTAAAAGTTGCAATTTAAGTCTTCTCTCAACCACTAATTTAAGACAGCTATGCCTGGATTAAGTTATTTCACACTACTTTATTTAAGGGTTCTACTTTTACTCTTCAATAGATTTTACGTATTTCTCATGCATCTTCACTCATAAGTTCATCTAGTTCTGAAGGGTTACTCAGTGTCATCTTGATCAGCCAGCCATCTTCATAACAAGATTTGTTGACAAGTCCTGGATTTCCTGCAAGAGCTTCATTAATTTCAGTTACTTTTCCTGACAGAGGAGAATAGAGTTCACTAGCAGCTTTTACACTTTCCAAAGCACCAAACTCATCTTGTTTGTTCAGTTTTGTCCCAATTTCAGGCAGACTACAATAAACAACATCTCCCAAAGCTTCCTGTGCAAAATTGCTGATTCCCACTGTTCCAACACCATTTTCTGTTGTTATCCACTCATGTTTCTCCGTGAATTTACGCACTGACAGCAGAGCCGGTCCCGTGCGCAGCGTCCGGACAGCGCCCACCTGCAGCCGCCAGGGCCTCGGCCCGCAGGGCACAGCGTGCGCCCAGGCTCTGCGCAGGCTGCAGCCCACAGCCCGAACGCTCCACACCGCTTGCAGCGCCATGTTCGCAGGCGATAAAGTACCTCTTATATGGTGGTGGCTTTTTCCCCCTATAGTATGGCATAGGAGGTTTTTTGGGTCTAGGGTTCTCTCCTCTTGTCATGTTAAGATTTGAGTATTGTTAGATTGATCCATCCATTATAAAATTTCCTGTCTCGCTTTCACCTCATGTTTCCTGTAGCCTCTGAAGATGGTTGTTTAAATCTGTGTTCATTAAAGGTTTAAAAGGGTGATGCTCTAATAATACAATGCTTTTATGGTTTATTGGCTGGAATTATTCTACTAAAAAAAATCTTTACATCAACTGTTATGTTACACTGATGTATCATATACATAGGAAAGGTAGGATGAATATGTAATTATGTTGCAATATTTCCATTTTTCAAAAAAATAAATTGTCCCCTAGGAACCTCCAAAGATGAATAGTGAGTTAATTTTGTTGGTTTTTTTTCTTTTAGAGTAACATCTTGAATCGACATTTTGGTATTTGATGTGTTTTTTAATCCATTGCAGTCATTATTTTATTTGTCATTCAAATCAGTTTCTTTGTCCAGTGAGAGTCCCTTCAGCTCGACTTCTGAGTCTTTTTTTTTAATAGATTTTTGCTATAGGGCTTGTGCACTCATCAGAGACACAGAGAGACAGAAAGCAAGAAATCACCCCCTAAAGAGAATGGCCATGCCTCAGTCTGTTCTCCTCCATTTCCTCTTGGGATTTTAGGCACACATACACATATGCCTGGCATGAGTTTCAAGTCACTGAGTCTGGGATTCAAACCATGGTTGGCCACATGGTATTCCAGCATGTTTACCATGAAGGAAGAAGTGACTTGTAATTTTTAAACAGTACCATTTTTCTCCCTTTGTGCAGCAGATTCAACGGAAATTGAGTATTCATCTGACCCTAAAATTATTCAGGTATTTGGCTACTGTGCACTTAGACCTGTCTAGAAACTCAATGTGTGGAGGCTGAGCAGAAAAACGAGACAGGTAAAAAGAAAAGGAAAAGGAAACAAGTGAAAAAAAGAAAAAAAAAACCACAAGATGAAAATGATAAATAAATGTTTTAAGAAGAAAAATGAAAACTGCTCAGAACTGACTCCTGGCTAGATCTGGGGGACAGGAAGATGAAGTCTGGGAAGAAGGTCTTCAGTGGGCCTAATCTTTCATTAGATATTATACATAAACCACAGTAAAATGCCTTTCAGTTACTAAGGTAACACTTTTGACAGAGGGAATTCTAATTAGATTGATATAGTCAAAACCAAAAATGTGGACATCGCTACCTTATCTTTCATGCTTACCTTTAATAAGCTAATGAACACAAAAATAAAGCAAGGTGACTCTTGCTTGGTTCTGAGAAAATAAAGGGGTTTCCTTAGCATTTATTTACTCATATAACAGGTTACATATAAGCCTAAAGATAAAACCTATCTCCATAGATTTTGAGATGGCATTCACCATCTTTATAAAAAGTTGAGCATTACTAATCAATTACCAATCATGTCTTTAGAAGGGGCAAATGGTGATAGCATTTACTGAGCTGGAAATTACTATCCAAATTCTCAAAACTGGCAATATTCCTTTTACCACAAGCCAGTGGTAAACCAGTATTGTTCAACACAATCTATCCTGTCAGCTGTTCACAGTCTGAGTTCTGGTGTAGGAGATCAATTAAATTATGGTACAAATAAAAAAGGCCAGGTCATCTGACGGTATGGTGGTAGAGGTGGCTGAATCTCACATGGCTGACTATTCAGTTCAAGTCCTGGACATGGATGGTTGAGAAACACACCAGATGTATGTGTTTGCCCACTCAAACTCATGAAAAGAAAAAGATATGGAAAGGAGATTGATGAAAGTACCCCCCGGGGGGGTACTTTCTTACCCTTCTCCCCATAGTCTGTTCCTGGCTAGCACAAGCATCCTCTAGTAATTTTTGTGTGTGTAGGGGAGTGGTTTACGGTAGAGGACGTATGCTCACTGAAGAGAGACAGAGGAAAGCGAGGAATCACCCCCCCGGGGGGGGGGGGGGCGGATGGCCACACCACAACCCCTTCTTCTGTTGGGATTTTGGACACTCATGCACATGTGCCTAGTGTGATTTTCAAGCCCCTGGGTCCAGAACTCGAATTATGGTTAGCTATATAGGAATCAAGTGCCTTAACTACCCTGCCACTGCTGGCCCCAGCAATTTCTTTTTTGAAGAAGTCATGAGAAACTTCTGTTTGTCATAAATAAGGCAGTGGCTGGGTATTACTCATTAGTAGCTTTCCTGAGATAAGCTATGAACTGTTGCCTTTTCTGATTTCTTAATGCCAATGAAGATAATTTTTTTGGAGAGGTTTTTACTATAGGGCGTGTGTGTTTGCCACAAAGACAGAGAGAGACAGAGAGACAGAAAGCGAGAAATCGCCCCCCGGGGGTTGGCCATGCCGCAATCCCTTCTCCTCCATTCTCCTCTCAGGATCTTGGGCACACACGCACACATGCCCGGCGTGAGTTTAAGCCACTAGGTCTGGGACTCAAACCACAGTCGACTATATGGGAGTCCAGTGACATAGTCATTACACTAACTGCTGGTCCTGATAAATTTTGTTTTGTTCCAAAGATGTACTTCTTGGGATTCTCTAAATACTCCATCAGTGTCTCCTCTCCTAGGGTAGTAATTTTCTTCTTCTTGGCATCTGTGTAAGAATCCAGGGGCCTGACTTGTCTTCCACCCAAACAGACCATGGAGATTTGGTCCAGTCTCATGCTTGCCTCCCCTCTGCATGTGGACATACTTCTGAACATAAATCTTCTTGCATTTCTCAACATTACCCATTTTTTTTAAAGATTTTTGCTGTAGGGCATGTGTGCTCACTGGAGAAAGACAGAGGCAAAAAGAGGGAAAGTGAAAAATCACCCTCCCCCAGGGGATGGCCATCCTGCTAGCCCTTCTCCTCCATTCCCCTCTCAGAATTCTGGGCACACATGTACATGTGCCTGGTGTGATTTTCAAGCTTCTGGGTCCAGAAGTCAAACTGTGTTCGGCCACCTGAGAGTCCAGTTCCTTAACCACCATGCCACCAGCTGGCCCCATTATCACCCTTTTTTTTTTTTTTGAGACATTGTTGCTATAGAACGCATGCGCTCACTGGAGAGACAGAGAGAGATAAAGAGACAGAAAGTGAGAAATCACCCCTGGAGGATGGCCACACTGCAGTCCCTTCTCCATTCTCCTCTCGGGGTTTTGGGCACACACACGGAGGTACTCGGAGTGAGTTTTAAGCCACTGGGTCTGGGACTCAAACCACAGTTGACTACATGGGAGTCCAGTGACATAACCATTATGCCATCTGCTAGTCCCCATTACCCATTTTTAATTCTCTTTTATCACTCATACTATGAGGGTTCCTGCTCAGAAGCCAACTGTCCCACTCTGTCCAGTGGCAACTATTTCAGCAGAAAATTCAAATAAATACATACATGAACAATTAACATATTAAAATATGCCCAACTACAACTAATAAGATATAAATATAGGACCAGCTCATGGCCTGGTGTTTAAAGCAACTAGATTCCACATGGCCTAGACCCAGTAACTTAACAAATATGCCAGACATGTGTGAATATGCTCAAAATTCTGAAGGAAGGGAGAGATGGAGGAGAAGGGATTACAGTGTGATTGTGCCCCATGCTGGGTGCTTTCTCACTTTCTCTCTCTCTCTCAGTCTCTCTGTGTCTCTGTCTCTGGCAAGAACATGTGCTCTTTGGCAAAATTTTTTTAGATCCAAGCATATTAAAAGTCTGAGAATTTGTATTAAATGGAAACAACAAATAACAAAAGAAAATGAGTGCTATGATTATAGTTTTGGAGTGTGTGTGGAGGTGTGTATATGCATGCTCCTTTCACTTAAAGAGACACAGCTGGACAGTTTGCACCGTTCTGTTGACAGAAGACCCATTTGTGTCAGTGTAGAAGTTCAGGCCGAGAGAGATGCAGATTAATTCCAATTGTATGTTTTTGTAAATTGTTTAAATTTGGTACTCAGGGGAAAGTATTTTCATAAAATGAGAGCACAGGAAATAATTGTGAAGAGATTGTCAAAAATTATGTGCAATGTATACATTAATTTGAAAGCATGTTTGTTGCATGCAATTTTATGGTGAAATAAAGTATCAATAGATAAAAAGTGAGTTGACAGGTCAGTCCATAATGTGGTGGTTAAGGCAGCTGGATCCCATGTGATCAACTGTGTGGTTCAGGTCCCAGACCTGCTGGTTTCTCACTTTCTCTCTCTCTCTCTCTCTCTCCAGCAAACACAAACATCCCATGGCAGAAACCTAAAACAAGAAAGAAGAAAGAGAAAGAAAGAGAAAGAAAGAAAGAAAAGAAAGAAAGACAGACAGACAGACATGCCAGGTACATGTGTGTGTGTACCCAAAATTCCAAGGAGAAAGGGTTGCATTGTAGCCATCCCCTCTGGGAGGTACTTTCTCATTTTTCCACCTCTCTGTCTCTGTTTTTCTCTGGTGAGTGCATGTGCCCTACAGAAAAAATAAAGATATATATATATAGAGAGAGAGAGAGATAGATAGATAGATAGATAGATATAAAGATAGATATGTAAACTGGCAGTGTGTTTGTGTATGTTTGTGCCTGCATCTTTTCTAGCTCTGTCATCCTAACAGTACACTCATAGGTGCAGCTTTATCTTCAATGTATACAATGTATCCAAGGGCCAGAACCAATCTCAAATTTATATAGATATCCTGCAAATGACAGGCATGCACCTAGCTTTAGGTGAATAATTTCAGAAAACTGACCAACAGCTTGGAGTTAACCTCCATATTCCCTCTTCCTTGGCAAATCTGATCTGAGACTGAGAACAGCAATCTGGTATCTGGCCACCAAATATCATGTCTCTCATTCATTTTTTGTTTTAAAAAATAAACTCGAGGGGCCAGTAGGTGGTGTGTGGTTAAGGGTACTGGACTCCCACATGGCTGACCACAGTTCGAGTCCTTTACCTAGTGATTTCCTTTCTCATTTTCTCTCTGTCTGTCTGTCTGTCTGTCTCTGGTCAAATTAAAATAAATAAATAAAGTTAAATAAAAAAGTAATTCTTTAAAAAAAAATAAAATTGAGAAGGAGCCAGTAAATGGTGAAGTGGTTACATTGCTGGATTCCCACATAGCTGACCGTGATTTAAGTCCCAGACCCAGTGGTTTGAAACTCACACCAGGCCCATGTGTGTGTTGCCCAAGATCCCAGGAGGAGAATAGAGAAGAGATTGTGGCGTGGCCATCCCCTCTGTGGGGGTGATTTCTCACTTTTCCCTCTCATTGTCTCTGTCTCCCTCTCTGGTGAGTGCATGCACCTAGGACAAAAACCTCCCAAAAAACTCAAGGACATATTGCAATGTGCAAAAACTGTTAGGAAATGATTTGTTTACAATGATACCAATTCCATTGGGAAAATTCACCTATATAGTAAAGAAATTCCATTTGCTGTTGGCGCCAAATTTACACCACATTTATTGCTTTATCTCTTCTGTCCTTGGATCATTCCACCTCCATAGCCTCACTCCTGTACAGGCTTCCCAGACCTCTCATCTGCCTCTTGGTCCCTTCTCCAGCACACTGTGAACACAACTGTCCAGATCATGTCCTGATGCTTCCATCCTCTCTCACCTCCCTACAGGCCTACTGCTGCAACATGGAATTTCACCATAGGGATGCCCTGGAGTATATGTGTGTAGACATCTTTTGTTCCTACGAGTTGTTTCAGGCAGTGCTCATGTTTTTGACTCCTTGCAGTCACTTGTTTGTGGTTTCATGAGGGTGGGATGGTGGTGCCCTCTTGTGATAGCATTCTGAACTGCAGGTTGAACAAAGCTGAGCAGACAGTGGGAGGGAGGGGCTGACTCAAGACTACCCTACAGAGCTTTCTGGAATCCTGGGTGGAAAAGAGAGCATTCTTGGTATTTAGAAAGAACTTGTGGCCTTTTTCTATGTGAAATAATTAGGTGTATGTGAGAGGAAGAGAACAATCATTTTCATATTTTTGTTCTTTGAGACTTGAGAATAAAGAGCTGATGATCTATAATTAGCAAGTATGGACCCATGCCACTAATGATCTTTGCAAACTGCTTTTACTCTTAGTAAGACTTTCTTTCCAAGCAAATATATTTCTTCTTCTTCTTTTTTTTTTAAGACATTTTTGTTATAGGGCACGTGCACTCGCCAGAGAGACAGAGAAACAGAAAGTGAGAAATCATCCCCTCAGGGGAGATTGCCATGCCACAATCCCTTCTCCATTCTCCTCTCAGGATTTTGGGCATATATGCTCACATGCCTGGCATGAGTTTTAAGCCACTGGATGCAGGATTCAAACTGCAGTTGACTACACAGGAGTCCAACAATGTAATCATTATGCCATCTGCTGGCTCCCCATGAAAATGTGTGTATATATATATATATACACACACATATATACATATATATTAAATGTATATAATGTATATATATGTATATATATTAAAAAGAGAGAAAGAGAGAGAGAGAAAGATTTTTGCTTTAGGGCAAATGAATTTGCCAGAGAGACAAAAAGTCAGAAATCATCCCCCAGGGAGGATGGCCATGCTGGAACCCCTTCTCCTCTATTCTCCTCTCGGGATCTTGGGCTTGCACACATGCGCGTGAGTACGCGTGTGTGCACACACACACGCTTAGCATGAATTTTAAGCTGCCAGGTCCAGGACTTGAACTGCGGTCAACCTTTTGGGAGTCCAGCAACATAACCATTATGTCATCTGCTGGTCCCTCTATGTAACTTTTTAAATAATAGCAAATTTTAATTTTTTATATGGACATGGTGTTTCATCATGTGATGCCCCAGTTTTTATTTCAACTGTACCCTAGTGGTAAAAATTTAGTTCACTTACCATAATTTCTACTACAGTCAAGAATATACTCAGCATCCTTGTTCATATATAAGTAAATATCTTTGTAAAGATTTCTTTTTAAATTCTTCAAAGTATTTTTTTAAAACCAGGAAGACTGTACTATAGTAACATTAGGTTGAAAAGACTATTACTGATTTATATTCCTAACATCTCTTTATGAACATGTCTGTCATAATTTTAATATGTTAAGTGTCTGTCTACTCATTAGAAATACATTATTACATTATTACTAACCTGATAGACAACAAACCATCTCTCATAGGTGTTTTCATTAGAATTTGCTTTCACTGCCTTCTAGAATTCCACCCTATAGATGTGACATAATTAATTTTCACAACCCCATAGTGTGTTCTGATAGTCCCTATCATCAATTCTGTGGGAGTGACATCTTTTCAGAATCTGCACTGCTGAAGGGCATAGTTCAGGACAGAGTTCACATGGTTGTTTGCACTCAGGAGCTGAATGTGTCCTCTGTGAGCCCAGAAAACTGTCTTGGAACAATTCTAGTTTTGTGGTAATAGAATCTTGTCGGAGTCTGAGTATGTCTGAGTGTGTATCAGAGTGTGGATGTGTGTGTGTGTGTGCTTCCTTCTGCCCCTTCATGGCTCTGTGTCCTTCTGCCCCTTCATGGCTCTGTGTCCCAGTTGAACTCCCTTCCTCAACTCAGGTCCAGAAGTGAAGGCAGGAGGTTATCAGGACGGCAATCCTTACAACCAGACCCTTACCAGAGTGCTTTACTATATCCTGAAGATAAATTTGTAAAAGGGAAATTTCTGGTGCAAAGGGTGTGTGCCTGTGAGGCTCCTTGATATGTATGGCCATACTGACACCCAGGGAGGTCATTCCAAGTTAGTCTCCCGAAAACAGAAATGCAAAGAACATGCAGAGGAGTGGAGGAAGTAATAATGTTGACATTGTGTCACTGAGGGCAGGCCCTGGACTCTGTCATCGACCCACCATTAAGCCACTGCCACAGTTGGAAGATGTAGAAATGAGCAGATGTGAATTCCTGTTTGCACAAAGGACGACCCCAGGTAGCATGTGGTGTGGGGTCAGGTCATCGTTTGTAGTTACACAGGACAGAGTCAGCAGGGTTGAAATCCAGCCTCGCTTTTTTTTTTTTTTAAAGAGGTTTGCGTTGTTGTTGTTGTTTCCCCTTAGGCTCACTGGAGAGAGAGAGAGAGACAGTGAGAGAGAAAATGAGAAATCACCCCCAAGGGGAATGGTCACACCACAATCCCTCCTCCTCCATTCTCCCAGAATCTTGGGCATGCACACACATATGCCCAGAGTGAGCTTCAAGGCACTGACTTTTTGGTGGTTGGCTATGCGGGAGTTCAGTGATGTAACCACTATACATCTGCTGCCCCCCAGCTTCACTTTTATATATGTTCATATTGATATAAAATATATACATTGAGCAATTTGAATGAAAAACTTCAGTTCTTGTGGTGCAACCGCAGGCCTGGCAACATTGTATTTTTTTTTTTCACAGTTCTATGTAGTTTAATTTATAGACTGTAAAACTCAAACATTTTAAGAGTATAGATTGGGGACCAGCAGATGGCATAACGATTATGTTGCTGGACTCCCACATGATTGACCACCATTTTAGTCCCAGACCTAATGGCTTCAGTACCATGATGGGTGCGTGTGTGCGCATGTCCAAGATCTCAGGAGCAGAGTGGAGCAGAAGGGTTTGTAGCATGGCCATCCCCTCTGAGGAGTGATTTCTTTTTTTCTTTCTTTTTCTTTCTTTCTTTCTTTCTTTCTTTCTTTCTTTCTTTCTTTCTTTCTTTCTTTCTTTCTTTCTTTCTTTCTT
>NW_006202465.1:380788-385496 GCF_000334495.1 Tupaia belangeri chinensis | reverse complement strand
GGGATGGCCATGCTGCAATCCCTTCTCCTCCATTCTCCTCTTGGGATCTTGGGCACGCATGCACACATGCCCAATGTGAGTTTAAACCACTGGGTCTGGGACTCAAACTGTGGTCGACTACGTGGGAGTCCAGTGACATAGCCATTAAGCTAACTGCTGGTCCCCATCTGAGGAGTGATTTCTCACTTTCCCTCTCATTGTGTGTGTGTGTCTCTCTCTGGTGAGCGAATGTTGCCCTAAGGCAAAAACCTCTCAAACAAAACAAAACAAAAAGGGTATAGATTGATGGCTTTTAGTAAATATATAGAGTTGTACAATCATCACCATAATCAAATTTATGTGTTTCCATTAACCCCAAAAGTCCGTTTTTGCTTGAAGGTAATTAAACATACACCCGCACCAGCCCCAGGACCCACAGATAGAATTCTTTTTCTGTGGATTTGCCTGTTCTGAACATTTTGTGTAGATGGAATTATACAGTATTTGCACTTTTGAATCTGGCTTCTTTAATTTAGCATAACATATTCAAGGTTCATACATACACAGACTGTTACCAGTACTTCATCCTTTTTTATTAATAGGAATATTTCAGGTAAAATAAACATAGCATGAAGTTACAATTGTAATCTTTTGTTTTGTTTTGTTTTGCTATAGTGCATGTACACTCACTGGAGAGAGACAGAGAGAAGTGTGGAAAGTAAGAAATCAACCCCTTCCCCCCCAAGTAGGATGGCCACATCATAGTCCTTTCTCCTCCAATTTCCTCTTGGGATTTGGGGCATGAATGAACACATGCACCGTGTGTTTTCAAGCCACTGGGTCTAGGGCTCAAACTGCAAAGTTGGCCATGAGTGATCCAGCCACTGTAAATTCTGTGCCACCTGCTGGCCCACATTTTAATCATTTTTAACGGCATGATTCAGTAGTATTAGATACATAGAATGTTGTGCAACTATCGCAATTATCCATTTCCAGATTTTTAAAAATCATTCTGAACAGAAACTCTTGTACCTTTCAAATAATAGCTCCCCTTACCCACTTCCAGCCCCTAGTAAACTCTGTTCTACTTTCTGTCTCTACAAATTTGCCTATTCCAGCTACCTCATATAAGTGAAATCATACAATATTTGGCCTTTGGCTTCTCTCTCTCTTTTTTTTTTTTTTTTTTTTTTTTTTTGGAGAGGTTTTTGCTATAAGGTGTATGCGCTCACTAGAAAGGCAGAGAGAGACAGAGAGACAGAAAGTGAGAAATCATCCTCTGGGGGGATAGCCATGCCGCAATCCCTTCTCCTCCATTCTCCTCTCAGGATCTTGACCACACAGACACGCCTGGTGTGAGTTTAAGCCACCAGGTCCAGGATTCAAACTGCAGTCAACTACATGGGAATCCAGCGTCATAGCCATTACGCCAACTGCTGGTCCCTGGCTTCTCTTTTTTCAAAGAATTATTTTATTTATTCTTATTATTTTATAAAAATTTTCTATAGGGCACATACGCACACTAGAGAGAGACAGAGAGAGAGAGAGCAGGAAAGTGAGAAAGCAAGCCACCAGGTCTGGGACTCAAACCACGGTTGGCCATCTGGGAGTCCAGTGCCTTAACCACTATGCCAACTGTTGGCCCTATGTCTGGCTTATTTCACTTAGCATAATGTTTTCAAGGTTTATCCATGTTGTTCCATGAATCAGAATTTGATTCCTATTTAAAGCTGACTAATATAGCATTGAATGGATATACCACGATTTTTTTTTTTGAGAGAGATTTTTGTCATAGGGTACATGTGTTTGCCAGAGGGACAGAGAGACAGAAAGTGAGAAATCACTCCCCAGGGGTGTTGGCCATGCCACAGTCCTTTCTCCATTCTCCTCTTGGGATCTTGGGCATGCATGCACACTCACCTGGCCTGAGTTTTAAGCCACTGGGTCCAGGACTCAGACTGAGTTCAACTATGTAAGAGTCCAGCAATGTAACTACTACACTATCTGCTGGTCTCAGTATACCACATTTTAAAGAATCCATTCATCTGTTGATGGGTACTTGGTTTGCCTCCACCTTTTGGCTACTGTGAATAATACTGTTATGAACACCAGTGTGCAAGTATCTGAGTCTATGCTTTTATTTCTCGGGTTATATATAAAAGTGATATTGATGGACCATGTAGTAGTTCTTTTCTAAAAAAAAATTTACTGTGCACTAACTGGAGGTAGGAGGTAGAGATACAAAGCAAGAAACCACCCCCCCACCACCACCACCATGTGAAATGGTCATGCTGCATGCTGCATCCCCTTCTCTTCCATTTCTTCCTCCTTTAAGGCACTCACCCATGTGGGCCTGGTGTGCTTTTCAAACTGATGGGCCTAGATATAACCACACAGTCAGCCACACAGGATCAAGCCACCTTAACGCCACCAGCTGACTGAAATAATATGGTAATTATATGTTTAAGTTTTGAGAAACTGCCATGTAATTCTCCACAGTGGCTATACCATTTTATATTCCCATCAGCAATGCACTAGGGTTTCAAATTCTCCACAACTTTGCTAACACTTGTTTTCCCTTTTTTTTCTTTTTTTAAATAGTGGGTAAGAAGTGGTTTCCTATTATGGTTTTGATTTGTATTTCTCTACTGACTAGTGATTTAGAGCAACTTTTCAGATGCTTGTTGGCCATATATGTAAGTTCTTTTGAGAAATGTGCATTTGATCCCTTCACCCATTTTTGAATTGTGGTACTATATTTTGTTGTTATTCTTGAGTTGTAGGAATCCTTTACATATCCTTGATATTAATCTCTTATCAGATAATATGATTTACAAATAGTAATCTTTTCTCACATTTTGTGGATTATCTTTTTCATTTTCTTGATGGTGGCATTTGATTCACAAATGTTTTCAATTTCAATAAAGTTCAATTTATCTATTTTTTCTTTTGTTTGAAATCTTATTTTATTTCCTCCATACATGAGACAGAGAGAGAGAGAGAGAGAAAGAATCCCCAACAGTCTTCATATATAATCCACCCCCAGCCTTAGCCTGCTCAGGATCATAGGTACACACATGCCCAGAATACTCAGGGAGGTCTCTGATAGGGACTGGGGACTTTCCCATGTGAGGTAGCCTTGTAGAGCATAGCATTTTACTGATATACTACTTTGTGGGCCTCTATTTTTTTTCTTTTGTTGCCTGTGCTTTTTGTGTCATATCCAGAAGTCTCTGCCAAATCCAATGTTACAAAGATTTTCATGTATGTTTCCTTCTAAAAGTTGTATAGTTTTGGCTCTTACGTTTAGGTCTTCAATACACATTTAATTTTTGCATTTGTTTTAAGGTGAAGATCCACCTTCATTCTTTTGCATTTAGATATCCTGTTTTCCTAGAAATGTTTGATGAAGGTTCTTTTGCATTTAGATATCCTGTTTTCCTAGCACTGTTTGATGCAGAAATATTCTTTCTCCATTGAATGGTTATGGAACCCTTGTCAAAAAAATCAGTTGACCATCTATGTAAAGGTTTATTTCTAGGCTCTATTTTTCTCTCCCATTGGTCTGCATGTTTCTCTTTATGTCAGTACTATACTGTTTTATTTATTATAGATTTGTAGTAAGGTTTGAAACCAGAAAATATGAAACTGTCAAATTTGTTCTTTATTTTCAAGATTATTTTGGTTCTTCAGAGTCCTTTGATATTCTATATGAATTTTAGGATGGATGTTTCCAATTCTTAGGGAAAAAAAGTCATTGGGGTTTTTGTGGAGGTTGCATTGGATCTGTAGATTACTTTGAGTAGTATTGTCATATTAATATTATCAATAAATTTTCCAATCCATGAACACAGGACATCTTTTCATTTATTTGTTTATTTTAAAATTTAGCAGTGGTTGTACTTTTCAGTGCACAGATATTTTACCTCCTCTGTTAAGTTTATTTCTAAGCAGTTTATTTTTTATGCTATTGTCAATGGAAATGTTTTCTTGATTCCATTGTTAATGTATTGAAATGCAACTGATTTTTGTGTGTTGATTTTGTATTGTGCATTTTTTCTAAATTAGATTATTAGTTTTAATAGTTTTTTTAATAGACTCTTGAAGATTTTCTTTCTTTTTTTTTGGAAAGGTTTTTGCTATAGGGCACTTGTGCTTGCCAGAGAGACAGAGACAGAGAGACAGAAAATGAGAAACCACCCCCCATAGGGGATAGCCATGCCGCAGTCCCTTCTCCTCCATTCTCCTCTCGGGATCTCGGACACACACGCACACATGCGTGGCGTGAGTTTAAGCCACCAGGTCCGGGACTCTAACCATAGTCGACTACGTGGGAGTCCAGCAACAGTCATTATGCCAACTGCTGTTCCCAGAATCTCTTAAGATTTTGTACATAGGAGATGATGTCGTCTGTGAACAGAGAAAAACTTTACTTTTATCTTTCCAATTTGGATGCCTTTCAGCACCCCCTTTTCCTGAATAATTGCTCTGTCTAGAACTTTTAATACTATATTGAGTAGAAGTGGTAAAAACAGGCATCTTTGTCTTATTCCTGATGAATTAATGCTTTGAAAATTGACCTAATGCATGTGAACACATAGAGGTAAGCACACAGTGACAGTTCAATGAAATGTGAGCTTTTTGTTTGTTTCAATTTTTTAAAAAGAGGTGTTTTTTTTTTTTTTTTTTTTTTTTTTTTTTTTTTCTGTTGGGCGTATACTTTTCCCCC
>NW_006202465.1:377993-380684 GCF_000334495.1 Tupaia belangeri chinensis | reverse complement strand
GGTCCTAGTGTGTGTTCCAAGCTACCACATCCAGAGCTTGAACCATGGTTGGCCATGTGGGAGTCTAGTGACATAACTGCCATCTGTTGGCCCCAAATGTGAGCTGTTTTTATAAATACTTGTAAGCTAGGATTTTTACAGGTTTGAAATGTTCATAGTTTGCATATTTTTTAAAAGTTTACTAATCTTACAACTGAATCCTATTTATCAGCTGATACATTTTTTTGAGAGATTTTTGCAATAGGGAGTGTGCTTGCCAGAGAGACAGACAGAGACAGAGACAGAAAAATGAGAAATCACCCCTGCAGGGGGGATGACCACACTGCAATCCCTTCTCTTCCATTCTCCTAGGATGTTGGGCATGCATGCACGCACATGTGCCCAGCATGAGTTTCAAGCCACCAGTGCTGGTGGGACTTAAACCACAGTTGGCCATGTGGGAGTCCAGCCCCTTAACCACTATGCCATCTGCTGCCTCTGAATTGGTACTTTTTTAAATCACTGATTTTCACTATAGCTCCTATTGGATGACCTATTTATCTTGCCAATGTCTCAGAAGTACTTAGAAGAACTGATCTCAGAAAATAGCACCACCATTTCTTCAACACAACAAAACAAAAAGCTGAAGAGTTATCCTTAATTCTCTGGTACATTGCATGACACTGTACATTTTGGAAGGAGAATCACAAATCCTGGAACAGTTTATTTACTATGGCTGCAGTCTGCTTGGAAAATTCACATGTGTATTAAAGGAGCTCCATTTACTATTGACCATTTGCTATATCACATTCACTGACCCATCTCTTCTCTTATTAGCATAGGCTGAGGTATCCATACTATAGACTGGTCCCTCCCAGATAGTAGGGGGTTAGCCCTCCATTAACTCATCCCTGTACAGGCTTCCCAGACTTGCTCACATCTGCTCTCAGTTATCACTTTTTCTTGAAGCCATCAATGCTGCTCAGATCCTGCATATCCCTTCCACTCTCAAGTTACCTCCTGCCTGTCCTGTGATGGATGCCCTATGCCTACCCTCAGGGAACTGCCAATGCGCACTAGAGCTACCTGGTGTTTCCTAGTATGGATAACCTGGAAAAAAATGTTTTTACAGCCTTTTTTTTTTTGTATTATCTGTGTGTGCGTGTGTGTGTATCCAGATAGAATTAGAATCATTCTGTACTTAGGTTCATAAACTGGATGTAAAGTGAGGTGTTATATTTTCCTGTTCTTAGATACAATTCTTTCTAAAGAAGTTTGATGGTGGTGCATTTGTCCCATCTTGTGACAGAAGGCTGAGCTGCAGCTGGAACATTGCAGAACAGGAAAGTGGGAGGGAGGGCCTGTGTCCTGAGAGCTTTGGAAATCTGGGTAGAAGAGGGGACATTCCCAGTATACAGGGATATTGATGGCCTACAGGCCAATCTCATTCTATGCCTAAGAAAAAAAAGTGTTTGTGACTGGCAGAAAAAAAAAGTTACTTTTTATTTTTACTAGTAAGATAAAATAGAATGTACTAGCAATTATATATTTACATTTGGGCCATGACTGAGGCAACAGTTGAAGTCAGTGGAGATTTGATGGACAATTTAAGAAGTGGTATTGTAGACCAACTCATAGCCTAATGTTAAGGGAGCTGAATCCCACATGGCCAATCATAATTCAGATCCCAGCCCTAGTACTTGAAAATCACACTGAGCATGTGTGCATGCATGCCCCAAATCCTGACAGGACAGAGAATTGAAGAAGGGATTGTGGTATGACCATGCCCCATGAGGGGATGCATCTTCCTTCCCTTTCTCTCTCTCTCTCTGGAGAGTATACACACATATCTGGCAATTAAAAAAAATGGGACTGGCAGGTGGCATGGTGGTTAAGGGCGCTGGACTCCCACAGCTGTGTGGCTGACCACAGCTCAAGTCCCATACCTGGCAGCCTGATTTCTCACTTTCCCTCTTTCTTTCTCCCTCCCACTCTGTCCTTCTCTGGTCAAAATAAAATAAATAAATAAATAAAGTTAAATAAAATAATTCTTTAAAAAAACATGATATTGAAATGGCTAAATAAACATATTTTGAAAAGGGTAAAAGGAATCCATCTATCCATCATACAGTGTGGTAAGTGCCAAATGCTTCTGAATTAAATGTGAAAAGAATTAACCTATATAAGTATTAGAAAATGCAGTTGAATTCCTCTATAATCTGGAAGTGGAGGAAACGCTCTTAACCAAGAGTCAATATCCAGGAGCAATAAGGAAAAATGTTGATATATTTGATGACAAAAACAATAATGATGCATCTGTGTGGCAAAAGTATGCTCGTCAATTAAAAAGATACTGGGAAAAGCATGTGCAACTATTATCTTTAACAAAGTGTTGATATTTCTCCAATACAAACACGTATCACTATATAATGGGGTATTAAAAAAACCACAACCTGGGGCCAGTAGGTGACATGGTGGTTAAGGTGCTGGACTCCCACATGACTGACCACGGATTGAGTCTCACACTTGGCGGCTTGCTCACTACTTTCTCTCTCTCCTCTCATCAAATTAAAAAATAATAATAACAAATAAAATCACATAAATAAACGTTTTTTAAAAATTATCAGAGACATATGAAAAATTTAACAGAAAAAAAATGTAACTTGTCTTTTTTTTGAGGTTTTTTTTTTTTTTTTTTTTTTTTTTTGAGAC
>NW_006202465.1:376710-377931 GCF_000334495.1 Tupaia belangeri chinensis | reverse complement strand
GCCCGGGGGGATGGCCATGCCACAATCCCTTCTCCTCCATTCTCCTCTCAGGATCTTGGGCACGCATGCACAAGTGCCCAGCGTGAGTTTAAGCCACTGGGTCAGGGACTTGAACCACGGTCGACTACATGGGAGTACAGTGACATTATGCTAACTGCTGGTCCCAAACTTGTCTTTAAACATATGGAAAGAGATATAAGCTTGCTTTGAAAGATAAAAATAAAACTGAAAGGATAATGGAGAAGAAGGAATTGCAGCATGGTCATCCTTCCTAGGTGGTGCTTTCTCACATTCCTGTTTCTATCTGTCTGTCTATCTCTCTCTGGTGAGTGCACACACCCTTATCACAAAAATAAAAGAAAAAAAAAAACAATGGGGAGATTATCCATGCGTATCATAAATGCAGCCAGAACTTGCTTTAGAGAAGCAGAGGGAAAGTTGACACATAGAGAAGAGGAAAAGGCAGTGTGACCAGGCATGAATAGCCTGGAGTGGTGCAGATACCAATCAAGAAATGCTGGCACCCAACAAAGGCTAGAAGAGGCAAGGAGGCCCCTTAGACGTTTAAGAAGTGCAGCCCTGCTCACACGTTGATTATTGACCCAGTTAAACTAAGTTTGGAGTTTTAGCCTCCAAAACTATGAGAAAATTTTTGTTTCTTAATGAATCAAGTTTATGGTAATTTACAAGAACCATAGCACACTAATACAATTACTATGATGGGAATTTGATAAATCTAACAATTTTATATATATACACATACACGCACACATACACATACACATACACGCACATACACACAGACACACATACACGCACACATACACACATACGCACATACGCACATACGCACATATGCGCCTGCTAAGCCTCTTCTTTTTTTATTTTTTAAAGAATTATTTTATTGAAATTTATTTATTTATTTTTATTTTACCAGAGAGGGTAAGTGAGAAAGCAAACCATCAGGTCCGGGACTTGAACCATGGTCAACCATGTGGAGTCCAGCACTCTTAGCCGCCATGCCACTTACCGGCCCCAAGTCTCTTCTTTTAACAGTTTGAGGGCCAAACATTCCCAGTGAGAGACGATGTGCCCCAGTGGGGAGTCTTTGAGAACTGAAGGAAGATGTTCCCATCTAGAAGGAGGGAAAGGTAGATTCTTCTTTGTTTCTTCTATATCACGTTTGATGGAAGTGGCTATATTATCTGATGGAGATTCCTG
>NW_006202465.1:361435-376685 GCF_000334495.1 Tupaia belangeri chinensis | reverse complement strand
GCCAAGGCTGTTCTAACAAAGCTCCAAGATGTAAGGGCAGAGATGGGGATAGGCTGTCCTTGATCATGCCTTCTCTTTAGGACCGAAACCTCAAAATCTAAAGTTCCTTCATCAGGAAACCAAGGACAATATTGGCGAACTGTTAGTAATAGGCGATATAAAGCTTTAGTTTCTAAAGAGCATTGAGCAACTCTAAGAAGTTGCTGCAAGGTTTTTAAATAGAGCTTTTGAGATTTTGTTGACTCTTTTTCCCCATGTGATTAATCTCCTTCTTATGCTATGAATGTCAGTCTCTTCCTCAAGGATTGAGTAGGGGGTGTCCCTTACCAGGGTTTGAATACCCCAAAGAGATCAGCTGGTTATCTCTTCTGGGCATCTGAATTCCATGGGATCAAATTGGGATCACCAGTTTTGATTCTTCTGAATGGCAGAAAGTCACCTAAAGTACACACAGAATAACTACTCGAGACACAGAGATCTGAGTCAAGAGGAAGAGGGAGAGGCCATACCAGGTATGCACCCCTAAGCCACACTCGTCCTCTGTATTAAAGCAAGGAAGAAGGAAAGTTATTTTTTAGCGAAAGCTGTTCTTTAGAGAATTAGAAAAATGGGGATTTCAAGAACATGTTGGTTTTGGTATCAATTAAGGGGGTAAGACTAAATGATGCCAGAGGTGGGGCAGAACACCTTGGAATCTGGAAAAATACATTTATCATATCACACACCTCTCTAATAGTCTCCTGTTGTTTGTAAGCAGGAAGGCCTCATTCCCTGACCATGCATTCACTCAGAGTCCATAGATCCATGGTGTTCTGGAAGCATGGCGTTTCTAATATATATGTTCTCTAATATATATATATATGTGTGTGTGTGTGTGTGTGTGTGTGTGTGTGTAAAATTATATATGGATATTCACTGTGGCACTACTTGAATAGAAAAAGAATGAAAATAATATTCACCAATTGTTTGAGGAATGAATAAACTATCATACCACCACACAAAGGTGTACATCAAATAAGGTGTAAAGAAGAATGCAATTCTTCACATAGGATTATGAGGAGATTTCCAGGCTATCATGTGAAATGAGAAAGTCAACATACATAAAAATATGACTAATGTGGGACCAGCAGTTAGTATAATGGCGCAGATGGCGTAATGCTCACAATCGCTGGACTCCCACATAGTCTACTGCAGTTCAAGTTCCGGACCGGGCAGCTTAAAATTCACACTGGGCACGTGTGCATGCATGCCCAAAATCCCAGGAGGAGAATGGAGAAGGGATTGTAGTGCAGGCATCCTCACTGGGGGTGACTTCTCTTTTTCTGTCTGTTTCTCCGACGAACACATGTTCCCTCCAGCAAAAATCTCAAAAAAAAAAAAAAAAAAGAAAGAAAAGAAAGAAACACGACTAATGTCATAATTTTTATTTAAGAAAGGGGGATGCAAATATAAAAATGTTTACTTATTTTGAGGCCAGCAGATAGTGTAGTGGTTACATTGCTGAACTCCCACATGGCCACCTGCAGTTCAAATCCTGGACCCAGTGGTTTGAAACTAATGCTGGGAGTGTGTGTGAGCATTCCAGAGATCCTGAGAGGAAAATGGAGGAAAAGGGATTGTGGCGTGGCCATCCCCTTGGGGGATGATGTTTTCACTTTCCTTCTCACTGTCTCTCTCTGATTCTCTCCTGTGAGTGCAGTAAAGTGCGTCCTATAACACTGGGAGCCATGGACTAGAATTGGTTAGGATTCCGGGTTGATCAGAAAAACACACTGGGCAGGGCTAGCAGGTGGTGTGGTGGTTGGGGCACTGGACTCCCACATGGCTGACCACAGTTGGAGTCCCAGACCTGGTGGCTTGCTTTCTCACTTTCCCTTTCCCTCTGTCTCTCTCTGGTCAAATTAATAGTAATAATGATGAATTCATAATTAAATAATTCTAAAAAAAAAATCATGCCAGGTGTGTATGTGTGTACATGCGTGCCCCAAATCCCAAGAGGAGAATATAGGAAAAGGAATTGGTGTGGCTATTTCCCCCAGGTGGTAATTTCTCACTTTCTCTTTGGCAATTTCTCTTCCAGGTCAAGGACACTTATTATCATAAAAAAAAAAAAAACTTGGCAGGGCACTACCTGCCTCAACACTATAGTGGGGCCACCTAGGGTAGGTTACAGATCTTTTAGGTCATCTGAGATGGCTCTGGACAAAGCCTTTGGGGTGGATACTGTGGAGCTCCTAAGGAAGATCAATGGTGGCTGGTGCACCTGAACATGGCCTTGGTGCCCTTTGACGTGTCATGCTGCCCATGCTCCATGGGAGCATCAGACACTCGGTAGTCTGGACCTCTCTGGAGGTGATGGAGGAGTGGGCCAGGTGGTCGATGTGCTAGAAGAAGTGGACAAATGAGTTCAGGACCCCCATGGCCTTTCGAGAAAGCATGAGGCCATTGGTGAACCTGGTTCAGAGTCCTGGGAAAATAGGGGGCAAAGCTGTGGTTGCGGCACCTCACTTCTTGTGCTTGTGGGTCGACAAGCCAGCCTTCTGGGCCTCTTGGAGCTGAGCCCTTCCTTAGAAGACATGTCAGAACCAGGTTCAACCCCATAGATGTGTCTGCCAATCTCCAGCAACTTCAGGCAATGGCAGCTACTGACAGGTGGTGGAGAGGGGGAATTCATAGTCATTGCTGTCCAGGTAGCCTCTCAGGAGGTGACAGGAAGCTCAGTGTGATTGGATAGTCCTACTTGAGCATTACATCACCAATCACAATAGCTATCTGGCAACCTATACACTTCTGGTCACCTCCATCTGAAAAAACAAAACAAAACAAAACAAAAAAACTCCACAGAGCGAAAGGCCTTCTGACTCCTTCAGCTGATTGATTCCTGCACCAGGAGCACTTTCTATAGATGTCACCAAAATCTCTTCAATTGTGTGAATTTCAGCTTGTGCTGTTAGAGTCTGACCTCCATGATCCAAGGCCGCTCTGCTGGAGGAATACATGACTCTGGCCATGTCTGAGAGATGACTCCAAGTCAGAATCTACTGTTGGCCTGGGATGAGCCACCCTAGCTTGACCAGGAACTCTGTGATGTGGCCAACAGTGTTCCTAGAAGTTAAGGGACCGACTTTTGAGATCCTGTTTCCAGTTCTGATCACATGTTCATCAAGGAAAAGGAGAAATGGCAAAACCAGTCTCAAAACACATAACAAAGAGAAATGGGAATTTTCATTAAAGTTTTTGAAATATTTGACATATGCCAAGTTTAAAATTGTTTTTAACACTCCTTAATTCTAGTAACATACCAATTGCTAGTCTTTTCTTTTCTTTTCTTTTCTTGAGAGGTTTTTCTATAGGGCACGTGCGCTCACCAGAAAGACAAGAGAAAGACAGAAAGGGAGAAATCACCCCCCAGGGGGGATGGCCACGCCACAATCCTTTCTCCTCCATTCTCCTCTCAGGATCTTGGGCACGCACGCACACGCGCTCGGTGTGACTTTAAGCCACCGGGTCCGGGACTTGAACCGAGGTCGACTACATGGGCGTTCAGCGACATAGCCATTACGCTAACTGCTGGTCCCAATAGCTATTGTTTTCTGAAATCAGTTCTTCCAAGTACTTTTGAGATATCATCAAGGTAATTAGGTTATTCAACAGTGGTCAAAATTGGTGATTTTTATTGGCAAACCATTCCAAGTCTTTTATTAATATTTACAGTATATATTCCTTTTATCAAACATAAATAAATAAATAACCCCAAAACAGAGATGGATGCCATCTGGTGGCAAGAGCTAGTATTGCAGCTCTGCTTGTCAGTCCAGGCGGTGGGAGAAGGATGGAATACTGGTTGGGAGCTTGGCTCCAAGGAGGAATCAGCCAGAGTTTTATGGAATTATTCAGCTCATAGTCACAATCTCTCTGTATTCATTATTTTTTTTGAGATATCTAAAACTCATGTTGCTTCCATTCTCTGTCTGAAGATAAAGTTGCACCTGTGAGTGTGTGTTTGGAATGGTAGAGCTAAAGGAGACACAGAAACACACCATACATAGTCAATTAAATTAAAACTTTTTCTCATTTTATTTATTCCATGAGAGAGAGAGAGACAGAGTGAGAAACTGCATCCCCAACAGTCTTGGCATTGCTATCCACTGCCAGACTTCAGCAAGCCTCAGATCATGGACCTTTGTTCAGCCTACTAAGGGAAGTCTCTGGGTTTGAACCAGGAACCTTCCTGTGTGAGAATGTTACCACTCAAGGGTGGTCAAATGGCACACAAATGCCAATTTCCACACCACTGAATATTGAAGCCAGAAAAAAAATTTATTGGTGGGACCAGCAGTTGGCATAATGGCTATGTCACTCACTGGACTCCCATGTAGTCGACAGTGGTTCAAGTCCTGGACCCAGTGGCTTAAACTCATGCTGAGTGAGTGTGCGTGCGTGCCCAAGATCCCAAGAGGAGAATGGAGGAAAAGGGATTGCAGCATGGCCATCCCCCCTGGGGGTGATTTCTCACTTTCTGTCTCTCTGTCTCTCTGTCTTTCTGGCAAGTGCATGCACCCTTTAGCAAAAACCTCTCCAAAAAAAAAAAAAAGAAAGAAAGAAAAGAAAAAATTTTATTGTCTAACTAGCAAAAAGGTAGGAGTGTCATAGCTCTAGAGTTATAACTCATGTCTCAGATCTGTCTCCCTGAATTTAAGAAGGGTGAGCCTTGGGACCAGCAGTTGACGCAATGATTATGTTGCTGGACTCCCATGTGGTCAACTGCCGTTCAAGTCCTGGACCCAATGGCTTAAACTCCGCTGGCGCGTGTGTGTGTGCCCAAGATCCCGAGAGGAGAATGGAGGAGAAGGGATTGAGACATGGCCATCCCCCCTTGGGGGTGATTTCTTGCTTTCTGTCTCTTTGTCTCCCTCTGTCTTTCTGGCAAGTGCACGCGCCCTATAATAAAAACCTCTCAAAAAAATAAATAAATAAAAAAGAAGGCTGAGCCCATTTTAGAGGAACAATTTCCATGCAAGCCCTCAATCAGGTGTTTTCATTCAAATGAAAATTAAAATTTGTGCAGTTTTGTTTGTTTAACTTGAGTCACACTCCCATTGGTCCATTTTTATACAAATGAAGCATTGAAACTTGAGAGGTTCTGATTTGTCCTTTGCTGTCAGTAGCATTTTTGCTTCCTCCAATTGGAATTGATTTTGGTCACTGAATCTTTTACCTGCATCTTGTAAGCAAACTTACCTTATAGTAGTTAACACTAGATTTTTCTTATTTATGCTAGTTCTGACCCATTACAAAAATGCCTCACAGAGTTGTGTTTTACTGCCGTGCCACCATCTGGGTCCTCAACTTTCGTCTGTTTAGTTTCATCATAAAATTGAATACAATGAATGCATTTTCAAGTTAATGCATACATTGCACAGTACTTTTGTGAATCTATTAACAGGCATTTATCAAAATGTTTGCCCCCGACTGTGAACAGACAATTTCAAAAACTACATGAAAGTACATTTATAAATTGAAATCAATCTGCATCTCTCATTAGCCCGACTCCTACCCCATGACCCAAATGAGTCTGTTGTCAAGAGAATAGTGCTACTCTCTAGGCAAATCCTTATAGTTGAGGTGTATACTAACATGCACACTTACACACACACACACACACACACACACACAATCTTTTCCAAAAGATAATCATGATACTCATTTTCTTTTGCAACTTGTCTTTTCCACTTAATAGTCTTCCTGCGACTTATATTTACATTTGATTAGTTCTTGCAGTATTGTTAAATTTTATTTACTATTATTTTTTATTTTTTTTAATTCATGTGCACACATGAGAGAGAGGGAAATGGGGGAGCACCCTCCACAGGGTCCAGTCACACCATGTTGCCCTTTTTCCAGTCCTCACGTCCATCAGATCATGGGCACTCTGAGACAGGCCTGGCATGATTAAGGCCAGGAATTTGAATCATGGAATTCATGTGGTATCCAACTTTTCTTAAACAGAGCATGCCCACTGCACTATGAAGTTTCCCAGTATTGCTACATTTTAACATGCTTGTTGTTTATGTATACTTTTGTGAGAATTCTCTGTTAAATTAGTTGTCAGTCATGTTGTAACCAATTATGGTTCGCCAATCATGCATACTAATTCAATATCTCAATTATAGTTTGCAGATATTTTCTCCAAAGTTTCCACAGAATTTTATTGTTTGCAGTTGGGATAGGAAGTAAGAAAATACCGTTGTGGATAATGTACCAAATACCATGCTGGGATCTTGACAAAATTTTCCCGTGGAACTCCTCACAAGGCTCCCTTGAATGTAAAGATCAAATATATAGACACATAAACACACAATCTTTAATACATTAGCAAGCTGGAGGATAAGAACATGGTGTGTGTGCATGCTCATGTTCACCAGTGCAGTGAAAACATGCAAAATAATATCTTGTTTAGAGAGCTCTCATATAAAGTAAAAGGATAAAACAATGCATGTAAATGATAATTATCTCATTCTGGATAGTGCTTATCTTTAGGGGAGAAGAAATAGGATGGAATCAGGAAAGGGTAAAAGATTTTTCTTAATTTGGATTAACTCACAGCTCTCTGTTTCATTTCTGTAATATTTCTTAAAAAGCAAATATTTTAAGAGCTACACTTTTATCATAAATATAATCCATACTTGTCTTTGCAAATGTTTAATACTGAGTCATATGCAAAAATTAAAAATATAAATACCAAGCATGTCCTTCATCATTGAAATTAACATTATACTGTTTCATTCTATTGTTTTTCTGTGCATGAATACATGAAGTGTAATTTAACTTTGCCTTTATCTGCTTACTGACTCTTATCTCTTGAGCAATGCATCTTATTAGAAATATCATTTCTTTTTGTTGTTGTTGTTTGTTAGGTATAGGATGCATGTACTTACCAGAGATGTGGCAGTGGAGAAATCACTCCCCATGGGGATGGTCACACCACCATCCCTTCTCCTTTGTTCTTCTCTCGGTATTTTGGGTATGCACACTCATGTGCCTCATGTGTTTTTCAAGTCACCGAATCTGGGCCTCAAACTGCACAGTCAGTTATGTAGAATCCAGCCTCCTTAACCACCACGCCACCTGCTGGCCCCCCAAAAATGCCATTTCTGAAACACATTAAAGTTTGTTGTATGTCTGAGTCTATTCATAAGCTTTCTACAAACATTCTTAAATCTCCATGTCAACCACTCAATCTGTTATAAAATCAAAGGTACTGCATCTGGATGATGTAACAGAGGTGAAACACTATGCACGACTGACACACATGGGAAGAAGCTGAGTTCACATACAGATACCTTGCTGAGTGTTCCAAGCACATGTGTGCCCATGGGCTGGGGCTGGCTGAAATTGGAGGTAAATCATGACATCCAGACTCTATTGGGGGTGCTGTCTTTCTCTCTCTCGTTCATAGAAGAAATGAATATAACCTTTTTAAAAACACCATTCTCTTATGTTTTTTAAAAATAAAATGGGCCAGTATTGTGGCCTAGTGGTTAATAGAGCTGGAACCCATATGGTCAACCACATGCTCTAAAATCTTGGCTCCAGTAGCTTGGAAAACATTCTGGGCACATGTATGTGCATGCTCAAAATCCCAGCAGGATGGAGAAATGGAGAGGAGATTGTGATGTAGCCGTGCCCCATTGGGGATTGCTTTCTCATCTCCCCACTCCACTGTATCTCTCTATGGCAAGCACACATACTCTCTGGCAAATATTTTTCTTTCTTTTTTTTTTTTTTGCCATCAGGAATGTGTGCTGGCTGGAGAGAGACGAAGAGAGACAATGAGAGGGAAAGTGAGAAGTCACCCCCTGGAGAGATGGCCATGCTGTAATCCCTTCACTTATATTTTCCTCCTGGGATTTCTGGAACACACACACACACATACACACACACACACACACACACACACACACACACACACACTGCCTGGTATGATTTTCAAGTTGCTGGGTCTGGGACTTGAGCTGTGAAGGTGACCATGTGGGAGTCCAGCACCTTAATCACCATGCCACCTATTAGCCCTATTTATGAGTTTTCAAAGTTTATTTCTTTCTTCTATTTGTGGGAAATACAAAAAGAAAACACTAAAATCAAAAGATTTGATGACATCAATGTGATATTTATTAGTCATGTTATAGATTATTATGTTAAATTAATATATGTCACAGATCTAGTCAAATTACTGTTTCAGTTATAAATTGTTGTCAGAACATTAACTATAGTTAGTTCAAGTCTTATTGTCCATGGTTGCTTTTTTTTAATGACTATAACTTTTTTTACTACATTATGCTAAAGTGTATCTTCCCCAGATTAAAAAATGCTGTCTGTAATGTACTGACTAAAGACAAACAAATTCTTCATGGTCCCGAGTAGGGTTCTTTAAAAATGACAACAAAAAAGACTGGCTGTAAGTCCTATTAAAGACACCATATCAAATTCTTCTCAACACTCACACTGCAGTAGAGTTTCAAAAACTTATACTCTGGGTTCATAACTCAAAATAGCTACTTTATACTTTTAAAACTGTACACCTGTTAAAGACTTTAAGGTAGGGGACCAACAGATGGTGTAATGGTTATGACGCTGTACTCCCACATAGTCAACTGCAGTTCGAGTCCTGGACCTGGTGGCTTAAAACTCACACTGAGTGCATGTGCATGTATGCCCAAGATCCTGAGAGGAAAATGGAAGAGCAAGGGTTGTGGTGTGGCCATCCCCCTGGGGGAATGATTTCTTGCTTTCTGTTTCTGTCTCTGTCTCTCTGGTGAGCACACACATCCAATAGCAAAAATCTCTCTTAAAGAGGAAAAAGACTTTTATATAAAACTGACCAAAAATATCTGTTCTTCAAAACAGACGTCTTGAATAGCTAGACAGCTAGGCCTGAGTATCACAAATCAAGACTTCTCTACTATCATAAAAACTTTATGTTGTTTCTTTTTTAAATCTCAATTCTTATTGTCTTAATTCTTTCCTCTTTCCCACAAAAAAATTCTTAAGACCATAATCAGTAATTAACTTTAATTTAAATTTATGTCCTAACACAAAGCCAAGACAATAATGCAAAACTATAACAGTAAAGTTCCTAGAGATTTACTTTTGACAATAATGAGATATTTATATAATATAATATAATTGTAATATTTAAACTGTATTTATAAACTAAACAAACTTTTCAAAATTTATAGCCAATAAGAACTCCTGGAGTTTCAAGTGGGTAAAAGCCACTCTCAAAAAGGTAAATAATTAACATACAAGTTTAACAACAACAACAACAAAAACCTAATAAAATGTTATCCAGTTTTAAATCTCCTTTTTGTTCAAGATAGGGGCTTATGTTTAATACCTAACTCAGTCAGATTAACAAAACCAATCATGTGTTTACTAAAATAACTGACAGTTCATTTACAGTAATCCTAAATGGTAAATATAAAAGGCTTAAATTTTTCAAAGTTTTTAGTATTTATATTTCTTCTGACTGGCCTCTAAGTTATTATGACTTGTGTTACTAGACTAATGTCAAAAATAAATACCTCCTTAAATCAAGCCATTTCACAAAAAAACTGTAGTCATCAGTCATCATCACACTCCAGACAATAGTGATAAACAACTAGACTCTAATACTATTAAGTTGCCTGTGTTGCCTAACCCTTAACATGTTTAATTCAGTTCAGCTTGTCTCATAAAAACTTTTTGTTAAAGAGTACACCTTAGTCATCATATCAGTCCTCCTAGTGTGTTCTATCCTCTTAAATCTTAAATGCTTTATATTCAACCATCAATTAAATGCTAAACAGTCTTGTTTTAGCCAGGTCAGTAAAAGTGAAAAAAAAAAAACAAACTGTTTAACCTGTCTGACATCATGTTTGACTTGTATAATGTTGTGACTTATAAAGTGCATGCTACATACTGAAAAAACCGTGCTAATTTTTACGCTGAGAACAGAAACAACATCATTTATAATGTTGACAGAGAGTGGCACAAATTGATGCAGGTACAAGGGGGGGAGGGGTGATCAGGCCCACACTCTGAGACACAGGTTCTTGTCACACGCTTAGGAAGAATTAGAGTCTCAACCCTTTGCCCCAGTTCTTCTTCAGCAATCCATTTTCTGGGACCTCTCTCTTCTTGGGAGCTCTGTTCTCCCTTCCCTCTCCTTCAATAAACTCCCTGCTTTGCTACACCTACACTTCTGTGTCCATGTCTCTAAGTATTACTGAGAATGGGACAAAAACCCATGTCTCACCAAATGCATGATCACTCCTGCACCCCTGTGTTCCTATATCAGAACATCACACTTGTACAACCTTTAATAAAATGAATGATGATCCTCAGTGGATGCAAAAGTACTTGATGTGTGAGGTATATGGAAAATGTTATAATGGACTTATCAGTCTAATAACATTTGCACCAAGTGACCGATTATAATGTCATGAGAGACAACTAGATACAATGGGCCTCCTACTATAACACTATAAAAAACCACTACATGTAAAGTCCTTTTGCTAAAAAAAAAAATCTGAATTGGGTGAAGTATTTAAATCTAATACAAACTTAAAATGTATAGAATGGACAATATTCAGTACAATAAGGATACCAGGAAAATCTACAATGCAAATTCTACAGGACAAAATGTTCAGATACTTTATTTTCTTAATACTTTTGCCTTAGGGTGCATACATGTACCAGAGAGAGACAGTGAGAGGTAGTGAGAAATTATCCTCCAAAGGGGATGGCCATGCTGCAATCCCTTCTCCTGCATTCTCCTTGTAGGATTTTCGGCATGCACACTCACATGTCTTGTGTGGCTTTCAAACTGTCAGGTCTGAAACTCAAACCCTGGTTGGCCATGTGGGAGTCCAGCACTTTAATCACCATGCTACCTGCTGGCCTCAAGGTCTTAAGCAAATAAATTGTAAGGTTCGTGATGGCTGCTTTTGTGTCTACTTAACTGGGTTAATTAGAATATAGGTTAAACCACAGGGTTCGTGGACATCAAACTTTATTCTGGGTGTGTCTGTGTTTTCTGGATGAGATTAATATTTGAATTGTGGACTAAGTGAAGTAAACTGGCCTCCCTGATGTGGATAAGTTACATCAAATCAACTGGAGACCTGAATAGAGCAAAAGAAACTCAGTAAAAGGGAATTCTTCTACCTAACTGCCTGAGCTGAGACAGTCTCTTTCTGACTTCAAAACTAAATGAAAAATAAGCTTTTCAACTGAAATTTATACCACTGGTTCTTCTGGTTCTCTCCGCAGAAGAGACCTAGACTCACTTAAAACTAGAAATAGCGGGGCCAGCACGTGGCATGGTAGCTAAGTGCACTGGACTTCCACATAGCCTACTGTGGTTTGAGTCCCAGACCTGGCAGCATGCTTTCTCACTTTCTATCTCTCACTCTCTGGTCAAAATAAAATAGACAAATAAGTAAAGTTAAATAAAATAATTTTTAAAAAAAACTAGAAATGGCAAAACAAAACAAAACAAAAAACAGTGGAAGACACAAAATAAGAACAAAGAAATGAGGGCAACAAATAGAGAACAGTAATGTTTGGTTGAGAAAATTGAGGTCTGTTTTCTTTCCATTACTGCAAAGAATTGAAGGATAAAGAGACAAGCTGAATCCTGGACCCGGTTGCTTGAAACTCACACTAAGTGCTTGTGCATACATGCCCAAAATTCTGAGAAGAGAATGGAGGAGAAGGGATTATGGCATGGCCATCCCTCTTGGGGGTGATTTCTCATTTTCTCTCTCTTTGTGTCTCTGGTGAGTGCACATGCTCTGTAGCAAAAAATCTCTCTAAACAAACAAAAGAGTGGTAATTTGGGACCAGTAGATGGTGTGGAGATTAAGGCAGATCGATCCCATATGGCCAACTGTGTGGTCTGAGTCCTAGACCCAGCAGTTTGAAAATCACTTCAGGCGTGTGTGTGTGTCCAGAATCCTGAGATAACAAAGGAGAAAGGTAAAGCTTGTACCACTGTGAAGGCTTTAAGCTAATGAGGACTAGGAAGTGATGGCCACAGGATTTAAAAGAGGGTGGGTCTTCACATTTACCAGGAGGAAACCTTCATTTGGATGACCTTAATGGCCATGAGGAGGAGCACCTATACCAACAGTCCACTGTGTACAGAAGAAGGCACAGCATGTAAACTAACAATGGCTGAACTTTAAACCTGTGTTTTAGAAACTAAACAGGATTTTCACATACCCAGCTGCACCCATTAGTGGGTTGTAAAATCAATTTAGCTTGACAGTACCAGCATTTCTTAAAGGGAACTAAACAACAGATGGAAGAAAAATGAAATAAAATATATACTGACTTACAGAGTATAAGGCATCGTTTGTTCATTGGTTTTGGTTATAAACATTTATACTTGCACATAGTAAAAATGTAAAATATATTTCTGTATACATTTTAGTCCAAACAAATTTTTTGAAATACTAGTTTATAATAGCTACTAAATGTCTCTGCTGCAGACTATTAACATTATACAGGTATAAATAATCTATTAAATATTAAATTCTTCAGTAAATAAGATAAAATTATATTTTTACTGATCCATGAATGAAAGAAATTACATCTAAAATATTTTTCATGAAATGACTATAAAATAAATTGCTAAAATAAAAAATATTTTTGTGATTATTTTCCTACTAACATTCCTATTCTAGGAGTTACATATGTAAGTATAAAGCAAAAAGCTCCTGGGGATGGCAGATGATGTGGTAGTTAAAGTGTTGGACTCTCACATGGCCAACTGCAGTTTCAGCCCGGGAACTGGCAGCTTGCTTTCTCACCCCACCTCCCATCAATCTCTGGTCAAATTGTAAAAATGATAATAAATTAAACTTTGAAAGAAAAATAAATAAAATTGAAATAAATAATTCTTTTTTTTTTGAGAGGTTTTTTCGCTATAGGGCGTGTGCGCTCGCCAGACAGACAGAGAGAGACAGAGACAGAAAGCAAGAAATCACCCCCCAGGGGGGATGGTAACACCACAATCCCTTCTCCATTCTCCTCTCGGGATCTTGGGCACGCACGCATACCCGCCCGGCGTGAGTTCTAAGCCACCGGGTCCGGGACGTGAACCGCGGTCGACTACGTGGGAGTCCAGTGACATAGCCATTATGCTAATTGCTGGTTCCCGATAAATAATTCTTTTAAAATGTCCCATTTCTATGCCTTAGCTTTTGTTTTGTTTTCAGAGATTTTTGCTACAGGGCATGTGTACCCACCAGAAACACAGAAACAGAAAGTAAGAAATCATCCCCCAGGGTGCATGGCCATACCACAATCCACTCTCTTTCATTGTCTTCTTAGGATTTTGGGCATGCCCAGCATGAATGTCAAGTTGCCAGGTCCAGGACTTGAACTGTGGTTGACCACATGGGAGTCCAGTGCTGTAACCACTATGCCATCCACTGGCCCCTCTGTGCCTTATTTGTTTTAGTTTTGGAGAGATTTTTTGCTCTAGGGCATGTGTGCCTGCTGGAGAGACAGAGATAGAAAGAGATAAATCATCCCCCAGGAGGGGTGGCCACACCACAATTCCCTCTCCTCTAGTCTCCTCTCAGGATTTTAGGCACCCATACACACACATGCAGCGTGAGTTTCAAGCTGCTGGGTCTTGGACTTGAACCACAGCTGACCATATGAGACTCTAGCACCTTAACCACTAAGCCATCTGCTGGCCCTATGCCTTAGTTTTTAATCATAATCAAAGCACAAGTGTTTGCTTTACAGTGGAAGAGAAAATACTAACGTTTTATTATCGCTCGATTTAGTTAAAGCTGTTAGAATATCATAAACTGGATAGCTTAAAAAAGCAGCAGTTATTTTAAACACTTGTGAAGACTGGGATATCTTAAGATCAAGGTGCTAGCACTTTCTGTGTCTGGTGAGGGGCCTCTCCCTGATTTGCTGTATGTTGGAGACAAAGATTTCTCTAAGAGCTCTAATTCCATCATAGCAATTGCACCTTCCCCCCAATTCTACTACAATGGGATTAGGACTTCAAAATATGAATTTAGGGGAACACACACACATCCAGTCCTTAGCATTCCTATTTGGAAGACTTGTTATATTTCTTTAAAAATATAATAACCCTAATTATGAAGATAATTCTGGAGGTATAATTTCTTCTTCAGTGTATACAAAATGATGTTTTGGCAATTCACAAAAGATTTGATCAACTACATGTTTCACAAACACAAGTGCTCTTCTAGCAGGTACCATGTGCAGTGGGGCAGTGGGGCAGTAGGGCGTGGGCAGGTGATAAAAGAATTTACCAGAGACAGAAACTGTAAGCATGAGCAGAAGTTACATTTATTAGAGTTCAGAGCACCTGCCTGGGGTGAGAGACCTGAGCAACTTTGAAGGTTCAGCCTTTTGGTAGAGAGGGGCTCTTTTTTATGGTCTCAGTGGCAGAGAGGAGGGTAAGGACAAACTCCGCAAGATCCTCTATGGATGGAACATCGATCATTTCTCAGGAATGCAGGACTACTGCAGAAGGTGGCACCAGAGGGGATTTGGAAATATCTGTTTCTTGCTCTAAAGGCTCATCTTTTTTTTTTTCTTCTTTTTTTTGGAGAGGTTTCTGCTATAGGGTGTGTGTGCTTGCCAGACAGACAGAGAGAGACAGAGAGATAGAAAGCGAGAAATCACCCCCCAGGGGGGATGGTCACGCCACAATCCCTTCTTCTCCATTCTCCTCTCGGGATCTTGGGCACACACGCACACGTGCCCGGCGTGAGTTTTAAGCCACCGGGTCCAGGACGCGAACCGCAGTCGACAACGTGGGAGTCCAGCGACATAGCTATTACGCTAACTGCTGGTCCCCTTAAAGGCTTATTTTGAACTTTATCTTGGGCTCTTAACCTTGAGCAAGTATGTGTATGTCCTTTCCTAAGGGCTCCTCTTAGGCCCACTTTATTAACCCTTGCTTGCCTATTTTCTTATGAACACTCCACACTAGCCTATTTTCCTAAATGTTCAGAAACAATGCTTCTGTTGCTTCATATATTTCTGTCTAATGAAAGATAAGTCAAAAGTAAATTAAATTTGGGGAACCAGCAGTTAGCGTAATGACTATGTCGCTGGACTCCCACGTAGTCGACTGCGGTTCGTGTCCCGGACCCGGTGGCTTAAAACTCATGCTGGGCGCGTGTGCGTGCGTGCCCAAGATCCCAAG
>NW_006202465.1:354843-361309 GCF_000334495.1 Tupaia belangeri chinensis | reverse complement strand
AAAAAAAAAAAGTAAATTAAATTTGAAAACAGGCTTAATGACACAAGAAAGAACACCCCTTCCTCAAAAGCCCCATTCATATAACCTGTATAATTCTATTTACAAAAAACTGTAGAAAATCAAAAACTGAGATTTTTAGAAAACAGTGGTTGTTACCACTCAAAACCACATACCAAACCCAGTCACTATGGTAACCACGGCTAGCAAGCAAGGAGAGAGGAGTGTTGTTGCTATGATGTTGCAGCTCATAACCCAAATCTGCATCACCTAATCTAAGGAAAATAAGTCTTTTCTTTCCTTCCTTTCTTTCTTTTTTTCCTTTTCTTTTCTTTCTTTTTTTTTAGTTTTGCCAAAGAGCACATGCAGACAAAAAAAGAAAGTGAGAAAGCATCTCCCATGGGGCATGGTCACACCACAACTTCTCTTCCCTTTCTTCCAGAATTTTGGGTCAGCACTCACTCACCCACTTGTGATACTTGTGCTTTATCGCTGGATCAACCACATAGTCAGCCAGATGAGATCCAGGCATATTTACCACCTGGCCCTGGGCTAGCCCAAGGTTGGGCAGTTTGCAGAGGAGTAATTCTCACTTACGTCCTCTCACTGATCAGCTAATATGCACATGAGGAATTGAAATCTGCGCAGTTCTGATTGGTTAGTTTGAGCTGCATTCCCATTGGTTCAACTTTATGCAAATAAAAGAATTGAAACTTTTGTAGTTCTGAATCCTTACCTTAAGCCCAACCGTTGAGTTAGTTTTACGCAAATACATACAGTACAATTGGTCCATTATTATTCAAATGAAGGATTGAATCTCATGCAGTTTTTATTGGCCAGCTTGAGCTGTGCTCCCATTGATCCACTTTTGTGCAAATAAATAACATACGCTCCTATTGGATTGGATTTATGCAGATGAAGGATTGAAACTCTTACAGTTCTATTGGTTAGCTTGAGCTGCGCTCCCATTGTTCCATTTTATGCACTCCCAATGGTCTGTTTTTATGCAAATGAAGGATTGAAACTACAGCATTTGTGATTGGTTAACATGAGTTGTGCTCCCATTGGTCTTTTTTATACAAATAAATGATTGAAACTCCTGCAGTCCTGATTGGTTAGCTTGAGCTGTGCTCCCATAGGTCCAATTTTATGCAAATAGCGTGTACTCCAACTGGTCTATTTTTATGCAAATGAAGAATTGAAACTCGTGCAGTTCGGATTGGTTAGCTTGACCTGTGCTTCCATTGGCCCATTTTTATGCAAATAGCATGCATTGTCATTGGTCTGCTTTTATGTAAATGAAGAATTGAAACTCCAGCATTTGTGATTGGTTAACATGAGCTCTGCTTCCATTGGTCTGTTTTTATGCAAATGAAGGATTGAAACTCGTGCAGTTCTAATTGGCTAGCTTGAGCTGTGGTCCCATTGGTCCATTTTTATGCACATAGCATGCACTCTGATTGGTCTGTTTCTATGGAAAGAAAGGATTGAAACTCGTGCTTTTCTGATTGGTTAGCATGAGCTCTGATTCCATTGGTCTGTTTTAATGCAAATGAAAGATTGAAACTCCTACAGTTCCGATTGGTTAGCTTGAGCTGTGCTCCCATTGGCCCATTTTTATGCAAATAGCATGCACTCTAATTGGTCTGTTTTTATGCAAATAAAGGATTGAAACTCGTGCTGTTCTAATTGGCTAGCTTGAACTGTGGTCCCATTGGTCCATTTTTATGCAAATCGCATGCACTCCCATTGGTCCTTTTATGCAAATGAAGGATTGAAACTCCAGCATTTGGGATTGGTTAACATGAGCTCTGCTTCCATTGGTCTGTTTTTATGCAAATGAAGGATTAAAACTCCTGCAGTTCTGATTGGTTAGCATGAGCTGTGCTTCCACTGGCCTGTTTTAAAGCAAATGAAGGATTGAAACTTGTGCAGTTCCAATTGGTTAGCTTGAGCTGTACTCCCATTGGTCTGTTTTTATGCAAACGAAGGATTAAAACTCGTGCAGTTCCGATTGGTTAGCTTGAGCTGTGCTCCCATTGGTCCATTTTTATGCAAATAGCATGCACTCTCATTGGTCTGCTTTTATGTAAATGAAGGATTGAAACTCCAGCATTTATGATTGATTAACATGAGCTCTGCTTCCATTGGTCTGTTTTTATGCAAATGAAGTATTGAAACTCATGCATTTTTGATTGGTTAGCATGATCTGTGCCCCCCATTGGTCTGATTTTATGCAAATGAAGGATTGAAACTCGTGCAGTTCTAATTGGCTAGCTAGAGCTGTGGCCCCATTGGTCCATTTTTATGCAAATAGCATGCACTCCCATTGGTCTTTTTTATCCAAATCAAGGATTGAAACTCCAGCATTTGGGATTGGTTAACATGAGCTCTGCTTCCATTGGTCTGTTTTTATGCAAATGAAGGATTGAAACTTATGCAGTTCTGATTGGTTAGCATGAGCTGTGCTTCCACTGATCTGTTTTAAAGCAAATGAAGGATTGAAACTTATGCAGTTCCAATTGGTTAGCTTGAGCTGTACTCCCATCAGTCTGTTTTTATGTAAATGAAGGATTAAAACTCGTGCAGTTCTGATTGGTTAGCTTGAGTTGTGCTCCCATTGGTTCATTTTTATGCAAATAACATGAACTCTCATTGGTCTTTTTATGCAAATGAAGGATTGAAACTCTAGCTTTTGTTATTAGTTAACATGAGCTCTGCTTCCATTGGTCTGTTTTTATGCAAATAAAGGATTAGCTTGAGTTATGCTACCATTGATCCATTTTTATGCAACTAGCATGTACTCCAACTTGTCTATTTTTATGCTAATAGCATGCACTCCCATTGGTCTGCTTTTATGTAAATGAAGGATTGAAAGTCCTGAAGTTTTAATTGGTTAGCTTGAGCTGTGCTTCCATTGGTCCATTTTTATGCAAATATATGCTTTTCCATTGGTTTATTTTTATGCAAATGAAGGATCAAAACTCATGCAATTTTTTTTTGAGAGGTTTTTGCTATGGGGTATGAGCACTCGCCAAATTTCAGAGAGAGACAGAGAGACAGAAAGCTAGAAATGTTAGTACACAGAGACTCAGAGAGGCATCCTATGTCTCTTGGAGATGAGCTACCCTTTGAGAGTGGACATTAAATCTCATGATGTTACTCATCCGTGGCAGAAAACTAAGAGACTGTATCATCAGGAGATGGAGTGATATAAAGACAACAACAACAATACATGCCATTTAAAGAATGTCAGACTCATTTCAGGGAAGCAATATGACTTAATCATTTAGTATATAGAAATCTGGTCAATCGAACCATACACTGGTTTATCCTGGGGAATTATTGTTAATTATTCTGAAAGTTTTTTGCTATAGGGCACAGACACTTGGCAAAGAGATAGTAAGACAGCAAGCAAGAAATTACCTCCCCAGGGGGATGTCCATGCTGTAATCACTTCTCTTTCATTCTCCTCTCAGGACTTTGGGCATGCATGCACATGCACACAGTGTGTTTCAAGCCACCAGATCCGGGACTTAAATCACGTTTGACCATGTGGGAGTCCAGTGCCTTAACCACTATGCCACCTGCTAGACCCAATCCTGGAGAATTCTTATCCTCCATTTCTGATATTTTCTTCCATGTGGAGGGGCATCTATGAATAAAACACATTGTGTGCTCTACACATTCTTTCTCTATCACAGGAATGAGGTATGTGAATTTGGAAGGACAAACAAGGCCTGCTCACCTTAGGTCCTTTTTCTTCTAAACTCTTGGTAGTAATCTGGGCTTAACAAGCACATGTTCTGCTCTGCTCTTAGGACAGGTTCTTATGAGAGGCCCACAGCTATACTCTTCTGTCTGTGTCCTAAATAAAGTATGGATCCAAAAAGCTTGGATCTTTGGGGTTGGCAGGTGGCATGGTGTTAAGGGCATTGGACTCCCACATGGCTGAGCCTAGTTCGAGTCCCGGACTTGGCAGCTTGCTTTGTCACTTTTTCTCCCCTCCCTACCCCAGGGTCAAATCACAATAAATAAATAAATAAATAAATAAAGTTAAGTAAAATACTTCTTAAAAAACAGTTTGGGTCTTTAAGTGGCCTCCAAATACACCTCTTCTCCATATCTAGGCCACAAGCCAACTAAGAGCAGTGACAAAAGAATAAGGAGAACATTACATGAACTTTATTACTTATGAAAGTGATATTGGGAAACGTGATTTTGATTTACTGGCATGTGAGATTCCTATGAATAAATCCCAAAATTAAACAGGCGTATCCACCCACCATGGCTGCACTGGGACAGTCACGAAGGCCAAGGACTGCAGTACATTTTTATCTGCTGAAGGAACTCGTCTATGTGTGCCCAAGGAAAGTGACTTCCTTTTCAAGGTCTCTCCCTGTAGTGGGAGAAAGTGTTTCAGAAAACCTTTGAGGGACACTTCTCAAAGTGAATAAATATCTCTTGTTCTGATTTAGTCATTAAGTAACCCGCTGAACACACATCATAGTCAAAATTATAACAAAGTCCAATCAAACCTTTAATGATAAGAGAATCTCTTTCTTTTTTTATTAACTTTTTAAAAGAATTTTTTATTTAACTCTATTTATTTATTTTAATTTGATCAGAGAGGGACAGAGTGAGAGAAAGAGAGGAAAAGTGAGAAAGCAAGCTGCCAGGTCCAGCACTCAAACTGCAGTTGGCCATGTGGGGAGTCCAGCGCCCCCAACCACCACACCATCTGCAGGTCTCAAAAGAATCTCTTTCTTATCCAATGATAATGGACCACAGAAAAAGAGGGAAACTTCATTCAAATAATACTGTTTTGATTGGCCATTTCTGCTTAATGAACACTGCCAAATGGCCATTTACTATCTCTTAGGATTCTCTGTGTTAACTGGGATCAGCTGGGTGTTTTCTGCTCCATGTGGTGTCTGTCACCTGGGGCTGCAGTCATCTGGACATACCACTCCTGGGACATCCAAGAGAGCTCCCTCACATACATGAGGACAGGTGCTGGCCTCAGCTGGGAGCTCAGCTGCAGCTGTTTGATCAGAGCACTTTGATCCTCCATAGAGTGCACCACATGAAGAGCTGTCAGATGAAACAGAGGATGCTCAGTTAAATTTTAATTCCCATAAACAATGAATAATTTATTTGTGAAAGTGAAAAATAATATAATTTCATTTATCTGAAATTCAAATTCAACTAGGCATTCTGTACTTTTACTTTCTAAGTTGGCTATGCCAAGGGATGAGTCTGCAAATCTGTAAGTTTACCATCTGAGAGGAAGGTTAGGGGAAAACAAGTATATCAGATTGGTAGGAAAGACAGAAAGCTGGTAAGACCTGGTTTTGGTGGAGTAAAGGAGGAATAGACATGCACATATACTGTTGGTGCCAAATGATAGCCCCCAATACAGAAGTCATATTTCTATAAACAAAGGAGTTTCAAATGAAGATTTTGAACAAGATCCCAAAGTAATTCTTATCTTCAACTGGACAAGTGAATTTGGGTGAGGAGGCAGGTCAAGAACCATATGAATTTCTTGCTTCAGAGAGGAAATGCAACTAATATCCACAGGGCAGAGGGACAAGTGAATTTGGGTGAGGAGGCAGGTCAAGAACCATATGAATTTCTTGCTTCAGAGAGGAAATGCAACTAATATTTACAGGGCAGAGGTTTTTTTTTGTTTGTTTGTTTTTGAGAGAGAATTTTTGCTATAGGGTGCATGCACTTGCCAGAGGGACAAAAAGTGAGAAATCACCCCCTGGGGGGAATGACCATATTACAATCCCTTCTCCTCTATTCTCTCAGGATCTTGGGCACACATGCACAACCACCTGGAGTGAATTTTAAGTTGCCAGGTCCAGGATTCAAACTGCGGTCGACTATGTGGGAGTCCAGTGATGTAACCATGATGCTATCTGGTGATCCCTATAGGGCAGAATTTTTAAAGCCCAGTCCAATGCTACATTCTTCAGGTAATCCTCATGACAACCCTGCTAGTGAGACATCACTGCCCTCTCTTCATGGATGTGTGTGACTCCAAAACACATGCTTCTAACCAGAGCCAGATGGAAAAGACTTTGCTCAGCAAGCCCAGTGTGAGAACTAGGTGTAGAAACTACCAGTCTAGGCAGTTTGAGTTGCTGGGGGCTGATCTTTAGCAAATGGATCAGGACATGTACTATTGAGTAGGCCAAGCTCTCTTCTTCCATGTTTACCTTCTCTGCATCAGGGAGCCATGCTTTGTGCCCCTTCTTGCCTCAGGAGAGGTTTATGGCAGGGCTTGAAATAGAAGGTGTCTAAGGGACCAGCAGTTAGCGTAATGGTTATGTCGCTGGACTCCCATGTAGTCGACTGCGGTTCATGTCCTGGACCCAATGGCTTAAAACTAACGCCGGGCGCATGAGTGTGCGTGCCCAAGATCTCGAGAGAAGAATGAAGGCGCAGGGATTGCGGCATG
>NW_006202465.1:339297-354817 GCF_000334495.1 Tupaia belangeri chinensis | reverse complement strand
TCTCTCTGTCTCTCTTCTGTCTGTCTGGCGAGCGCACGTGCCCTATCGCAAAAAAAAAAAAAAAAAAAGGTGTCTAAGACCTGTGTTCCATTTGTTATGAAAACAAACTTATAGAAACATTGAGCTGTTTATACATGGTAGGGAGAGAAGGGCCTCTGAAGTCACAGAGAGGGAAAGCAAAGGGAAATTTCCCTCAAATAGAGATGAGGTTGAAGGTCTACAGGTCCCCCTAGGAGTAGGGTCCTAAGCACTGCTCTGTATCAATGCTTCAAAGGCAGTGGAGATGGTCCATCTCAGCTGTGAGACAGCTGTTTCTATTTGGATGAAGGGATGAATTATGTAATTATTTTTTCACATTTACTACGGGCCGAATGCTCTGGTATTAGGAACCTTGCTGACCGAGGAAGGGATTGCTCCTACCAGGGTCAGCTTATTCCTAGAGCTAGCAAAAAATATGACCTGAGAGTACGCCTTTCATATGCAAACTAATTGGTCTAGCACACTCAACCACCCACTCACACACCCACCTCTGCTACTGAGTTCTCATACTTCAGGTCAAAAATGCCCTGCCCTAATCTCTCCAGGGTCTGGTGCTAGAAATTCGTAACAGTCCCAACACCCCAGAGTCAGATGAAACTAATTACAACTGCATCCAGCCTTGTCTGTTACTTCCTGAGGAAACCACTTAAGGTGCTTGCCAAATTTACATCCTCCTCCCTCTGCCTCCTGACCTAAACTTGTGCTTCCCTGTGCAGACTTGTATGCTAAGGGGAGCTCCTCTTCTTGAGAACTCTGGGCAACAAGCCATCATCTTAATGACACTTGTCTCCTGGTCTCTTGACCTCATCACACCTGAATAATAAGAAAACCTACATTTTTAAAATAATGGAGAAGGATCAGAAGACTTTAAGGCTATAAGACTACTAGGGAAATGGCCATCCTAGTCCTGAGCAGTGTGGACTCATGAGTGATGAGGACACTCCCTACACCCAGCTACATCCACACAGGAGGAGAAATTTCCACAAGTGGAACTACTTTGTCAATGAACATGAACATTTTCCATTGTTCATACTTACTGTCTAATTTAGCTGTGCAATCTTTTTACCAGTGTATATTCCATCCTACTACAAGAAGAAAACATTTGTTTTTACAGATCTGAGTATATAATGTATTTAACAAAATTGTAAATATTTACTAATCTGATATCATGGTGTTGCAATGTCAGATTACTTTTTGTTTCCCTATCACATTTCCCTATAAATGACATGGTATAGGCCAGTAGGTGGCATGATGGTTAAGGCACTGGACTCTCATATTGCTGACTGCAGTTCGAGTCCCAGGTCTGGTGACTTCCTTTCTCACTTTCTCACTTCTACTCCCTCTCTCTCTCTCTCTGGCACATGTGCCCTGTAGCAAATTAAATGATAATAATAATGAAATAAATAATTATTTTTTATAAGGCATAGTTCATATGACTCAGAATACATCTCAGAGTAATTCTAGAGTTTGAAAGGAAACCTTGATAATGGAGTGTGTGTGTTTACATGGCATCCCATTTAAATGGAAAATGTAGAAAAGGATAACTCCATATGCTGCTGGAAGAAGACAAATTGGTACAACCTGTTTGCAAGGGCACTGGGCATCATCTATGAGACAAGAAAGCCAGACACTGTCAGCCAGTACTCTCTTAGTTACAAACTGCAGAGAGTCTCAGGCATGTGTGATTCAGAAAACATGTGCGAGAATGATCACAGAAGAATGTTATATAACAACTGCCCAAAAGTCACTTCCTTAGAGAAATCTCAGAAGCACTATTCAGAGAATGAAAAATTGCAAAGAGCCACTTACTTTGGGATATTGCTCATACTCCTCATGTTCAAACAATGATATATTTTCTATTATTCTTCACAGCTCTGTAAGTTATCATTTTCTCCATTTTACAAATGACATAATCTCACTGATGGAAAAATCAATTTTGCAGAGGCATCTAGTAAGGAGCAGGAGTAGGATTCTAACTCTTATCCTTCCCTAAGGATACCCACTAATCTTCTCTACTGCAGGTTCTCTTCTAGGACTTAAAAATGCAATTTCACACATTTTTCAGTATTGTGCCCTCATAGGTACTCACTCAACAGCCGCTCTCTTTTTGAAGAAGCCAGTGGTATAGATAAAGTCCTCATGTCAGGTGGTAATGGGCCTGGTATCAGGATCAAGAACTTGGGATTCCTGCCTCCTTTTTATCTGCTCTCTCTCTTCATTTGTGACTTAATGGGAAATTGCTTTCCTAATGCCAATATAGAAGAGAAAATAAGGGGACAGAAAATAATGCATAAATAATTTAATGATATTTTCCTCTCTCCCTGATTCCTTCAGCAAAGTTCTCCTGCAACACAGAAATCATCACAAAATAAAATATCATCACAAAGTATAAAGACCCATCTATAGCTAAAATAGAAAATTAAAAAAGGATGAAATTTTAGGAGAAATTACTTCTAGCCTATATTCAATTCTAGGTTTTATATCCTCCATGTATGAAGTACTCTTGTTTTTCTCAATTGCCAGAGGTCACATGTACTTGCCAAAAAGACAGAGATAGAGACAGAGAGAGGGAGAAAGTACCCCTCCTAACGGGGTGTGGTCATGCCTCTATGCTTTTTCCTCTGTCTCTCCATCCTATTGGAGATTGAGGCATGCTCATACATGCATCTGGTGTATTTTTCAAACTGCCAGGACTGGAATTCAAACCACGGTCAGTCATGTGGGATCCAGCTCTCTTAACCACTAAGCTATAGGAATGGGCTCCCCATGTATTAAATATGCTCAAACGATACAGATAGGCCAATGATATCAAGAGATAATGCACATAAAAATCAGTATAAGACCAGCCCATGGCATGGTAGTTAGGCATCATTTGAGTCCTGGACCTGGTGGCTTAAGAAATATGCTGGGTGCATATGACTCCATGCCACAAATTCTCAAAGGAGGGAGAAATGGAAGAGAAGGGATTGCAGTATGACCATTCTCCCAGGAGGGGGAGGGTGCTTTCTCACTTTCCTTCTCTCTCCCTGGGTTGTTCTTGTGCCCTCTGGCGAAATTTAAAAAAAATAAAGGCAGTATAAGTTCTCCCTAAATACGTGGAAGAACTAAATAAACAAATGAAAAAGAATTACATTTAGTCAATCACGCAAGACATAAAATATGTGGAATATGATCCTATTATGTAAAAGTCTATGTTTATGTGTGTATCTGTATATCAACATGGGTTTAAAGGTATATGTATGCGATTAAATACGTTAGTGTACTGCGTAGAGAGAAAAGTCTGGAAGATAGGCATTATTAAATTAAATTAACAAACACTATCTCATATTGTAGAAGAACATAAGGTAGAACACAAAGGAGAAATAATTTTTTTTGATAATTTTGCCATAGAGTGCATACACTCATCAGAGAGACAGAGAAAGTCAGATAGAGAGAGAAAGTGAGAAATCACCCCACCCCCCCAGAGGAAGGCCATACTGCAATCCCTTTTCCTCCATGCTTCTCTTGGGATTTTGGACACACACACACATATGCTTCCTGCTTATTTCTCAAGTCACCAGGCCTAGGACTTGAACCACATAGTCAGTCATGTGCAATCCAGCTACCTTAACCACCATGTCACCTGGCTGGCCTAAAGTAGAATCATTTTAATTTCTGATATACATCTTGGTTATGTTTGATACAACTTAAACAGAGATTTGGTAATATGACAAAGTTATTAACATAAAATTTTGTATATCAAGAAAATCAATGAGCCAAGTCACAAAATGATATTGTAGAAATTGGGGCCAGCAGGTGGTGTGGTGAAGGCACTGGTCTCTCACATGGCTGACTATGGTTCAAGTCCTGGACCTGGCTGCTTGCTTTCTCGCTTTTTAATTTTTTTTTCTCTCTCTCTCTCTGGTCAAATTAAAAAAGAATAATAATAGGACCAGCAGATGGCATAGGAGTTACATTGCTGGACTCCTACATGGCTAATATCAGTTCAAGTCCCAGACCTGGTGACTTAAAACTCACACCAGGCATGTGTGCATGTGTGCCCAAGATCCTGGGAGGAGAATTAAGGAGAAGGGATTGTGGTGTGGTGATTTCTCACTTTTCCTCTCTGTCTGTATCTGTCTCTCTCTGGCAAGCATATGTGCCCTAAGGCAAAACCCTCTTAAAATTATAATAATAATAAATGGAACTAACTAACTAAATAATTCTTTTAAAAAATAAATACATTTATTGACTCCAAATTGTATTTATGAACTGTTGGATGAAAACAGCACATTTTAAAAATTCATTTAATAATTCAGTGTATATGTGTTGGAAGAGATAGAGGATTATTTTATAAGCTATCATTTTATAGTGCTTTTAAATATGGAACATTTATTGTATAAAATGTAGAAAAATGATTGTGAATTAATTACAAATGTGATGCTCATTTATTAGTTGCTTGGGAAACATGTTCACAGTATGCTGTTTTATGTGTAAAAGTAGAGAGAAACATTTGATTGGCAGTGCTTCTCTCTATGTGGGTGTAAGTGTCTATATGTTTCTGTTTCAACCTCTTCCACAACAAATATTCACACACCTACACATACAGCTTTTTACTCAGTTCACATAATGGCTGGAGTCCTAGTCCCAGGGCTTGAAGATCCCAGGGTGGGCATGAATCCAGAAGGATTATTACTATTATGTAGAAAATTTCAGAAACTTTCGGCCTATGAAACTCCTGTTTTGAGTTTCACTCCTGCAATTCTGACTTTAATCAACAGGTAGCATGGTTCTCCACTTTCTATAGGTTATTTTTCTCCCAATGAAAAGGATACATTTTTACAAACAGAAACAAAACCTTTTACTTAAAGCAGATGATAAAACAATAAGTACAGTGTGACCCCTCCAATTCTCTTCAAAATACTCCTATGCATATGCATATAAAAGATTGAAAGGATATATAGCATGCTGTACATAGTTTTGTTTCCTGTTTACTTGTTCATCTACATCTAATTGGTATATTCAATATATATTGAATGTCTCCTATGTCCAAGGCACTGTAAGTTCAACTCTGTATCTGCATCTCACATTTTCCTTCATGATCTCTAGACCTGCATACCGGAAATATCCTCAGGAAACAGTATGGATGTTGGCATCTACCCTAGGTATATGAGCTCAAAAGGATTCCATTCCAAGCAAGTGTAGTCCAACCTTTTCACAGAGTCCTGGAAACTCAATATCTGAACAAACTGATAAGGCTAAGTTGGGAGAGGTTGAACCTTGAGAAACTGAGGCACCTAGCACTAAGGGGTTACTTTCTACGGGCAGGACCTCACTCACAGAGAGTGAAGGACAAGGTAACCCTTGGATAGTTCATCTTGGTTCTGCTCATAGGCAGGAATTACAAGTTTTACTTTTTCCTTTGGACTTTTGCAAGGCCAGAGTGGATTTCTGTCCTGGTTTTGTGCCTGTCTCTTCCCTAGGAGAACAGTATCTCCAATTTAATCTTGGGAGGTGACAAGGAGTTTCTGCTTTATATAAGACCTCCTCTCCCAGTTAAAGGGCTTGGATGTAGAATCCAGAAGAGACAGAAAACAGTAGAGACTGAATTCTCAAAAACAAGCACAAGACTAAGTCCCCTGTCTAAACATCTATTTCTTCTGACTTAGTGAAATGGTTTTCACATAATTCTCATCTGCTGGTCCTCTCCCCTCAGCATTCCTCTTAGATAGTCTGTGAGGCAATAGGCATTTTCATGCATTGCTGCAGGTAATGTCAAACACAGCCCTTGTGGAGGGGATTCGATGCTATCAAAAAAAGTACATAGGTATTGCTCTTAGAACCAGCTCTCTCTCCTAAGGCTATCTCAGAGAAGAACTTCAGAAAGGATGATGGGTAAAAATAGTCTCTCAGGGACCAGCAGTTGGCGTAATGGCTATGTTGCTGAACTCCCATGTAGTTGACCGCAGTTTAAGTCCCGGACCCGGTGGCTTAAACTCACACTGGGCACGTGTGCGTGCATTCCCAAGATCCTGAGAGGAGAGTGGAGGAGAAGGGATTATGGCATGGCCATCCTCCCTGGGGAGGGGGGTGATTTCTTGCTTTCTATCTCTCTGTCTCTGTCTTTCTGGCGAGCACATGCACCCCGTAGCAGAAACCTCTCCAAACAACAACAACAACAAAAAACACTCAGAAGACAGGGTCAGCAGATGGCATAGTAGTTACATCGCTGGACTTCCACATAGCTGACTGTAGTTTGAGTTCCGGACCTGGCAGCGTAAAACTCTTGCTGGGCACCTGTGAGTGTGTGCTCAAGATCCTGGAAGGAAAATGGAGGAGAAGGAATTGCAACATGGCCATCTCCCCTGGGGAGTGGTTTCTCACTTTCCGTCTCACTGTCTCTGTCTCTGTCTTGCTCTCCGGTGAGCACATGAAAAAGAAAAGACTCAGAAGCCAACCTGAAAGGGCTCCCAGTGGACAAAGATAGTATATCAAAATGATTAATGACTACAATGGATTAAAACACATCAAATATATAAACACGTGTGAGTCATGATGACACTCTAATCAAAAGCAAGACACAATCAAAACAAGCTCACTGCTTATTATGATTATTATTACATGTTCTTAAATAAATATCATCTAGGTCATGGTACAGAGGCTACTGAAAAGCAGTATTAACCCAAAGAGATATGGTCCCAATGTATCACAGCATCAACCAACATGGACGGACGTGGTTCAATATATGCCTTTTTCTTTTTCCTAAGTGAACTGGTTAGGAATGCGGGCCCTAGAGACATACAAGAGACAGGCCCTGGTTCTTACAAACTGTGTGACTGGATACTCTGATTTTACCTTACCATCACTCAAATGCCTCATCTGTAAAACCAGTATTATGCAGTATTTTCTATAGAAGACAAGATGTTATTTAAACAAATATTGCTTTGTGTTTTGGGTTTACAAGGCTAAATGGTCACAGGAATCTCATTATTTAAAAAATGCTATTGCAGAAACATTGAGATACCTGGTTTTCTGTGACCTTGGGAGAGTGAAAGAACCTCCCCATTCCTCGGTTTTGTCTTCTATAAAATGGAGAAAACAATTGTCTCTACTTTATGAGTTATTGCTTTGAAAACAACTTGAGTTAATAGATAACATGCCTTAAAATATTGCTAGGTACACAGTAACAGGTCAATAGACTTGTCTTGTTTTATAAATGCTTGCAAGTTGAAATTTTTAGTTTTGTTTTATACTTTGCAGAAAAGATAGGAGAGGCAGAGATGGAGGTGCCTCAATGGATTCTGTCCTGACTAGCACTGGGGTCTGGATTGGGAAGCCCTAGCTAGGGGAGCTTCACAGCTATGAAGCTGGACCCAGAAGGGACAGGAGAGGCAGAGATGGAGGTGCCTGGACCTGGGATTCTCCCAAGCACGAGTTTTAAGCTGCCAGGTCCAGGACTCAAACCACCGTCAAGTACATGGGAGTCCAGCAACGTAACCATCATACCATCTGCTGGTCCCTCTCAATAGAGTCTTAATGCCATTATTTATCCCCAGTTTCAGCCAGCCCTAGTCATGGGTACATGAACACCTGTTCAGGGAGGTCTCCAGGTCTGAACCTGAAACTTTCCCATTTGGGTCAGCCTCATAGAGTCTTTTCATTACCACTGTACCACTCTTCATCCCCCATCCATGTACTTTCTTGTCCACTTACTCTTCTTTCTTGTGTAACATCAGAGAAATATGTGGACTCTGTGCTCCAAAACAGGAGATGATAGAGAAGAACCAAATATGATGTGGAGTCTGCTATACAAACACCTGTTCAAAGAATGAAGAGAGCATACACCTTTAAAAAGCTTAATACTCTTGGGACAATGGCATAATGGTTACATCACTGGACTCCTACATAATCGATGGCAGTTCAAGTCCCGGACCCGGCAGCTTAAAACTCACTCCAGGCCCGTGTGCATGCATGTCTAAGATCCTGAGAGAAGAATGGAGGAAAAGGGATTGTGACATGGCCATCTTCCACCCCCACCCCCCAGGGGTGATTTCTCACTTTCTGTCTCTCTCTTTCTGTTTCTCCAGTGAGCACATTCACCCTATAGCAAAAATCTCTCTAAAGAGAAAGCTTAATACTATAATAGCGAGGGGACTGGAGAATGGCTCAGCAGAAAAAATGCAATGTTCTGTGAGGCTCACCCATAGCAGAAGGTTCCAGGTTCACATTCAGAGGTTTCTTTGAGTATGCTGAGAGTGCTTGTGCCCATGATCTGGGGCTGGTGAGGCTGTTGGAGGGATTGGCAGTGGTGTAAGGATGCTGGACTCCCACATGTCTGACTGCAGTTCGAGTCCCAGACGTGGCAGCTTGTTTTCTCACCACCCCCCACTCCCGTCCCTCTCTGGTCCAAAATAAATAAATAAAGTTAAATAAAAATAATTCTAAAAAAATAAAACTCTGTTGGAGAGGGGCCAACAGATGGTATAGTGGTTACGTTGCTGGCCTCCCACATGGCCAACCACAGTTTGAGTCCTGGACCTGGTGGCTTGAAAATCACACTGGGGCAGGGTTGGCAGGTGGCATAATGGTTAAGGTGCTGGATTTCCACATGGCTGACCATGGTTCAAGTCCTAGACCTGGCAGCTTGCTTTCTTACCTTCCGTTTCTCTATAAGTAAATAAAATAAAAATTTAAAAATTACTTTAAAAAGATAATCACACTGGGCATGTGTGCACACTTGCCGAAGTTCTCAGGAGGAGAATAGAAGAGAGGTCACCCAACAGGGCCCCAAGGCAAACGGCTATGCCACAATTCCTTCTTCTCTATTCTCCTGGGATTTTGAGCATGCATACACACACCCCTGGCGTGATTTTCAAGCTGCCAGTTCCAGGACTCCAATCACAGTCAGCAATGTGGGAGTACAACATCTTAATCACCACACTACCTGCTGGCCCCACCTATGCTGTTTTTAAAATTTACTAACTTTCACTACATTCACTGTTGGATGACCTAACTATCCCGAAAATGTCTCAACAGCACTGTAACAACTGATCTCAGAAAATAGCATCACCATTTCTCCACTCCCACCTCCAACAATTTTGATGATGTGGTCCTTTGTCTTCTATAAGTAAAACTATGAAAATATTAAAGAAGAAATCTAAAAGGACACAAAAAAGTTGAAGGACATCCCATGTTCCTGAATTGGGAGAATTAATATAATCCAAATGGCAACCCTATCCAAATTAATCTACATACTTAATGCAACCCCTATAAAATTACAAGAGACATTCTTCATGAATCTAAAAAAGACAACCATAGAATTTGTCTGAAATCATAAAAGACCATGTATTGCCAAAGCCATCCTGTGCAAGAGGAGTGAAGTGGGAGACATCTCTCTTCCCAACTCCAAAATATACTATGAAGTTGTGATAATCAAAACAGAATGTTATTGGTACAAAAACAGACATAAAGACAAATGGAATAGAGACCCCAGAAATAAACCCCAAAACATACAGCCAACTGATCTTTGACAAAGGGTACCAGTCAACCCAGTGGGAAAAGGAAAACATCTTTAACAAATGGTGCTGAAAAAACTGGGTTTTCACCTGCAAAAAGATGAATCTGAACCCCTATCTGTCACCATTAACAAAAATCAACTGAAAGTGGATCAAAGATCTAAACCTAAGACCACAAACTATAAAACTACTGGTCTACTGGTTGAAATGCTGGGGAAACTCTGGGAGACACTGGGGTAGGCAAAGACTTCTTAAGACCCCCAAAGCACAGGCAATAATCCCCAAAATAGATGAGTGGGATTACATCAGATTAAGAAGTTTTTGCACAGCAAAGGGCACAGTAATTAGTGTGAATAGACAATCCTCAGTATGAGAGAGAAATTTTATAAACTGTGCATCAGACAAGGGACTGATAACTACAATACACAGGGAACTCAAGCGACTTACCTGGAAGAAAATGATTAACCCAATTAAAAGATGGGAAAATGAGCTGAATGAACAGTTCTCTAAGGAAGACATATGAACAACCAAAAAGCATATGAACAAATGCTCAACATCCCTCATCATAAGGGAGATGCAGATCAAAACCACAATGAGATACCACCTAACCCCAGTCAGAATGGTGAAAATTTAAAAAAAAAATGGTAAGTGCTGGTGGGGATGAGGTGAAAGGGGAACTCTCATACAGTGTTGGTGGAAATGTAAATTGGCCCAGCTGCTGTGAAGAACAATATGGAGATTCCTCAAGGACCTTCAAAGAGAACTTCCAACAATTCCACTCATGGGTATCTACCCAAAGGACAAGAGAATGTTCAGTTGGAAAAGTGTTTGCACAGCTTTATTTATTACAGCATTATTTACGATTACTAAAACATGGGACCAACCCAAATGTCCACAAACAGATGAATGGATTGAAAAAGTGTAGCACATATACTCTATGGAATACTATTCAGCCATAAAAAACAAGACCCTGGCATTTGATAGAAAGTAGATGAACATGGAAGATCTATTGCTGAGCGAAGCAAGTCAGGCTACGAAACAGAAACGTTGTATGTCTCCACTTAACATATACTGACTGTCTACACTCTATAGTAGAGACTGCAAGACTGGAGGCCATAGCACTGGAGACAAAGTGGAAGGAGAGTGGGAGGGGGAAGAATGCTGGAAGGGAAATTTGGGAAAATATGGAGAAGACATTTGTGTTACAGAGATTTGGTTTGTTGCCTATTGGTGACGTCACGTATAGTAGTCTCAACTTGTCTGCTGTGTGGTGTATATCACGTTGGGTAAAATTTCCTTACAAGCTAAATGATGTATAATGACTGACTGTATAAATAATAATTAAAAAAGTAAACCTCATGCTGGATGCATGTATGTGTGCCTGTGCGTGTGTGCCAAAGTCCTGAGAGGAGAATGGATAGATGGGATTGCTGGGTGGCCCTTCCCCCAGGCAGGGATTTCTCACTTTTTGTCTCTCTAGTGAGTGCACACACTCTGGAGCAAAAATCTCTCTTTAAAAAAAGACTCTGTTGTGAATGACTATCTCTTTCTCTCTCTCATAGAAGAAAGGAAGAACTTTTTTCTAAAAACTCACATAGGATAGAGAATAAAGTAAGAGGAAGGAAATGCATGTGAAATGCAGGTAATGGGAAGATGATGTATTGTCTGTCCCACGCAGTTACCTGGAAGCTGTGCAGTAACCCTTTACTTCTTTCCCAGCTCCATCCCACAACTTCTCCTGGACTAAGCAGTGACACTGAAGCTCACACGTAATGCAAATGTAGATTTATCCCTGCTTGTTGGTACATTTCCCAATATTCTTTCTGTCGTCATGTTATTATGTTATGTCAAAAGTATCACATTGACAGAATGAAATAGGCAAAGTTTGAATGGGGAACTACCATTTGCTGATGGTCTACTAGATGTCATACACTGTTGGCTGTTAATTTCAGACTTTTCCTTTCACATCTTCAAAGTGATGCTGTGAAGTAGAAATTATTTGCTTACCACGGATGCAGGGATAGTCAGGTTCACAGGACAATGTACAAGATACCCCTTGACTTACAATGGGGTTATGTTCAGATAAACCAAATGTAAGTTTAAAGCACTGTAAATTAAAAATGTATTTAATACAAATAAAGTACCAAGCATCATAGCTTGTACTAAGCTACATTAAAAAAAATAATTATGTATTTAATTTTATATTTTATTTTATTACTATAATTATTATTATTTTAATTTGACCAGAGAGAGACAGGGAGAAAGAGAGAGAGTGAAAGTGAGAAAGCAAGCTGCCAGGTCCAGCACAAGAACTGCGATCAGCCATGTGGAGTTCAGCACCTTAACCACCATGCCACCTGCCAGTCCCTAGTCTAACCTACTTTAAACATGTTCAGAATACCTACATTAGCTTGTAACTGGGTAAAAATCATCTAACATAAAGCCTGTTTTGTAATAAAGTATTAAATGTCTCAAATAATTAATTAAATTCTGCATTAAAAGTGAAAAATGAAGGGACCAGCAGATGGCATAATGGTTATGTCTTTGGACTCTCATGTAGTCAACCACCATTCAAATCCTGGACCTGGTGGCTTAAAATTCACAATGCGTATATATATGTGCGTGCCCCAAATCCTGAGAAGAGAATGGAGGAGAAGGGATTGTGGTGTGGCCATATCCCCTGGAGGGTAGTTTCTCACTTTCTGCCTCTTTCTGGTGAGTACACACACCCTATAACAAAAATCTCTCTTTAAAAAAAGTGAAAAATGGAATCACTGATTTGCTACCCTGGATTAGGAGAGAATATTGTGCTGCATATTGCTAGCTCAGGAAAAGATCAAAGCTTAGAATTTGATTGTGTAGTGCCTTGTATGCATATACCATCATGGAGTTTAAAAATCATAAATTAAAGTTAAAAAATCATAAGTCAAACTCTTGTAAGTTGAGGACTACCTGTACATGCTCAAGAAATTTTTAAAAAGTAAATAAAGGACACTGAGGTCAGCTAGAGGATTCTTCTACTGTGCAATTCTAGCAAAATTTTAGCATGAAAGATATTGGGTTGCTGGAAAAGTCATGATGTAATTTTTCTATGTTTTTTTTATGTAAAAATGTGTCAAGATTTTTCCAACAACCTAATATATGAGAGTAACAGAGGGTAGAATTTCTGGAACAAGCAGATGGCGTGGTGGTTAAGGCACTGGACATTCCCACATGACTGACCATAATTTGAATCCTGGACGTGGCGACTTGCTTTCTTGCTTTCCTTCTCTCTCTGTGTCTCTCTCTGGTTAAAATAAAATGAATGAATAAATAAATAAATAAATAAAACTAAATAAACAATCTCTGATTCACACTAATATAAATAAGTACATGAAGAGATATATTAATAAATAAGGAAGCGAAAGCTCTATTTTACACTAAATGACAATTCATAATTCTAGAAGGAATACAGCATTGGAAAAACAATACTTCACAACTATCATAATAACAGGATTCTGGTAAGAATCATAAATGAACTTTCAGTCTGCATCAAATCCGACAGTATTCACTGAGTCACTATGGTAACCACGCTCGCCAAGGAAAGCTGGGGAAAAACAACTACACCCAAATCTCGTTCCTAAAATGTGCTAGAAAGTGAATCATACTGACATGACACTATGTAATTAATCGAAAGCTACTAATACATCTAAGTAATGGGCATTTCTGGATGCAATTTGGTGAACTGTCTTTAGGACATTTTTCTCCTTAATTTCAGTACACTGCCACTTATATCTGAAAGTGGACCTAGAAACACATAGTTGTCTGCTAAACATCTATTACCTTTTCCAACCCAGAGTATATAGCCTGAGATTTCAAACTGAGAGATTCCTTAACAGCTATTAAACATTTGCTTGCTGATGGTCAAATAAAACATGCAAACATCATAATTAAAAACAGCACCATTGGGACCAACAAGTGGTGTGGTCGTTAAAGTACTGGATTACCACATGACCAACCATGATTTCAATTCTGGACCTGGCAGCTTGAAAATCATGCTCAGCACATGTCATCCATGCCCAAAGTCCTGAGAGGAAAATGGAGGAGAGGGAACTGTGGCATGGCCATCCCCTCTAGGGCGTGATTTCTCACTTTCCCTCTCTCTCTTTGTCTTTCTCTGCCTCTCTCCAGCAGGCACATGTGCCTATGGCAAAAAACCTTTATAAAAAATACTGCCATTTATAATGGCATCAAGAAGTATAAAATATATAGGAATTGTGTATTATTTCATGTGTAATACCTGTATATTGAACATTACTAAACATTGCAGAGAGAAGTTAAATAAGACTTAAACAAATAGATATACCATCTTCATGGGTTAGAAGGTGTTAATGTTTATTTTCCTCAAACATTACGCTAACCGCTGGTCCCTATCAGATCAGAGAAAACTAACAAAAAATCTAATACACATCTTTAAGAATTATTTAATGAATTTTACTTATTTACTATTATTTTTTAATTTGACCAGAAAAGAATGAATACTGTGAAAGCAAGTCACCAGGTCTGGAACCTGAAACACAGTCAGCCATGTGGAAGTCCAGCACCTTAACTACCACGCGGCCTACTGGTCCCCTAATAGGCATTTTTACAAGGAAATTGACAAGATAAAATTCACATGGAAATGCAAAAGGGCTTAGACTATGAAAATAACTTTGAAAAAGAACAAAGTTGGAAGATGAAAAATTAATTTCAAGACTCCTCATGTACTTATGGTAGTCAAGACAGTGTGCTACTGATGTCAAGGTAGACAAAAGTAGACCAAAGTAACAGAATAAGAAATCCAGAAAAAGACTCACACATACATGAACAGCTGTTTTTTATTCTTGAAATACAGACTTTTATTTAGAAACTGTTTAAAGTAGGAAAAAAATCTCTGTCAAGAAAGACCAGGTGGAGGGACCAGCAATTAGCGTAATGGCTATGTCACTGGACTCCCATGTAGTCGACCGCGGTTCGCGTCCCGGACCCAGTAGCTTAAACTCACGCCGGGCGTGTGTGCATGCATGCCCAAGATCCCGAGAGGAGAATGGAGGAGAAGGGATTGCCGTATGGCCATCCCCCCTGGGGGGTGATTTCTCGCTTTCTCTCTGTCTGTCTCTGTCTGTCTGGCAAGTGCATGCGCCCTATAGCAAAAACCTCTCAAAAAAAGAGAAAGACCAGGTGGAAAACAGGTTCCCAATAAAATGGAATTTATGGACAATAAAAGTCTAAATGGCCAGAGAAATAGCACCACTGTCATTTGAATGGTGGCTAGTTACTTGCATTTTTTGGCATTGTTAATCAGTGAATCTGGGTTTCTTCTGAATTCTACACAGAGTATGCACTACACAACAATTCAATAATAAAATACCTGCTTTCTACACACATTTCAGTACAAACTACCAACAGAAACAAATCAATACAAATATAGTCAAGGGCTGAACAATCTCAGTAGTGGGTCACATGCATTTTGTAGAATTCTGCCAAACAAAGAAACCAAACAGGCCATGGGCAAAGCAAACGAGGGAGTAAGGGACAACTGATTTTTTATAAAGATGCAAAGGCAGTTCATTGGAGAAAGAGTAGTTATTTCTACAAATTGTGCTAGGGATATAAACTGTGATTCACATATTGTAGCACATAGAAAAAACAGCTCAAAATCTATAAGTTATTTAAAAATAAAACTTAAAAAAATAAAGCTTCTAGAATAAAGTGAAAAATCACCTCCTGAGGGGGGTGGGGGGATAGTCATGCCACAATCCCTTCTCCATTCTCCTCTCATGATTTTGGGCAAACACATACATGCACCTGGCATGTTTTTCAAGTCACTGGGTCTGGGACTCAGACCATGTAGTCAGCCATGTAGGATCCAGCCATCTTAATCTCCACACCACTGGCTGGCCCAAATATTTCTTATTTCTTTTTCTTTTCTTTTCTTTTCTTTTCTTTTCTTTTCTTTTCTTTTCTTT
>NW_006202465.1:333802-339139 GCF_000334495.1 Tupaia belangeri chinensis | reverse complement strand
TTTCTTTCTTTTTCTTTCTTTCTTTCTTTCTTTCTTTTTTTTTTGAGAGGTTTTTGCTATAGGGTGCGTGCACTCGCCAGAAAGACCAAGAGGGACAGAGACAGAAAGCAAGAAATCACCCCCCATGGGGGATGGCCATGTGGCAATCCCTTCTCCTCCATTCTCCTCTAGGGATCTTGGGCACACACACACACGCACACGGCGTGAGTTTTAAGCCACCGGGTCTGGGACTCCAACCCCGGTCAACTATATGGGAGTCCAATGACATAGCCACCACACTAAGTGCTGGTCCCAGGCCCAAATGTTTCTTAAATATGACATAAAAGCCATAATTTGTAGGTGAACAATTCATAAATTAAATGTGTTCAAAGTTAAAAACCTCTGTATTATAAATACATACACACAGTTAAGAAAATGAAAAGTCAAGTCCCTGAGAAAGAGAATATGTTTTTCTTTTTGAGAGAGAGATTTTTGCTATAAGGTATGTGCACTCACCAGAGAAAGAGACAGACAGAGAGACAGAAAGCAAGAAATCACTCCCCAGGGGGCATGGCCATGCTGCAATCCCTTTTCCTCTTGATATTTTGGGCATGCACACACATGCACCTGGCATGAGTTTTAAACCACCAAGTCTGAAACTCGAACTGCAGTCAACTACGTGGGAATCCAGCGATGTAATCATTACACCATATGCTAGTCGTAGGAGAAAATGTTTGAAAATCATACATCTGATAAAGGACTTGTATCCAGAATATAGGACATCTCACAAAAATCAGTAAGAAAACAGACACTGCAATAAATAAATGGGCAAAAATCCTGAATAGACATTCCACTACAAAAAATACATGAATACCAAATTAGCACATGAAAAGATGTTCAACATCTTTAATCACTCGGGAAAGGTAAGAAAACTACAATGAAATTCTACTACACCTACATGAGAATGGCCAAAACGGCCAAGTACTGGCAAGGTTGTGAAGGATGAAACTCATACACTGCTGGTGGCAATGAAAAATGGTAAAACCACTTAAAAACAGTTTAGCAGTTTCTTACAAGGTTAATTTTACTTCTACTGTATGATCTAGTCATTACACTCCTATATATTTACCCTAGATAAAAAGAGCATATTTTCATGGAAAGATTCATTTACAAATGTTCATAGAAGCTTTATTTAGGGGAACATCAAATTAGAAATAACCCAAATATCCATCAACAGATAAATGAATAAAATAAATTATTATATAACCATATAATAGAATACTATTCAGCAATAAAAATAAATGAACTTTTGATATATGCAACAGAATAAATACATCTAAAAATAAATGAGGTGTATTAAGGGAGCCAGAACCCACCTGATAAAAGCCTCTATGATTCCATTTGTTTTATTTTATTTTATTTTATTTTATTTTATTTTATTTATTTTTGCTATAGATTGTGTGTGCTCACCCAAGAGAGATAGACAAAGTGAGAAATCACCATTCTTCCCCCCATGGGGATGGCCACCTTGCAATCCCTTCTATTTTACCTTCTCTTGAGATTTTGGGCACACGTGTACACACACCCAGAGTGTTTTTCAAGCTGCCAGGTCTGGAACTTAAACCACAAAGTTTGCCATGGGAGATACAGCAGCCTTAACTATTATGCCATCAGCTGGCCCCTCTGATTCCATTGAAATACACTTCAAGGACATGAAACCTGATCTACAGTGATAGAAGTGCTTTCCTTGCCTGGAGACGGGGCAGTAGGAGAGATATGAAGACTGAGACTACAGAACTGTACATGGTATGTCCTGAGAAATAATGATACTCAGGCTTATCTAGTTATTTCAGGAAACATGTCTGGGTATCTCAGGCTTATCTAGTTATTTCAGGAAACATGTATTTATAATTGCAAAGGGAAAAACTACAACATAATCATTATTTTAAAAAATACTAAACACTTACACCTGATATTTTGACATTTTTAATGAACACTTGATAAATTTATGGCTTCTTAAGAAATTTCATAGACTGCATTAAAACATGGCAACCATGTTTAGACTGTACATTACAGTCTAAAATTGCTTGCAAGACCTTCTAACTGCATATTTCACCTCCTAGCTGAGATACATGGGAATCACTGATTATGATTTATACCATCAGGAAAATATGTCTAAATTGATTACACATGAATGATAAAATCATTTCTTTTCCCAGAGTAAAAATTTCATTGTTTATGACAATGAAGAGCATCTTTACATGATCCTCAAGGGCTACTACAAAGCCATAGCTACTGGGACAAGCAGTTAGCGTAATGGCTATGTCGCTGGACTCCCATGTAGTCGACCGTGGTCCGTGTCCCGGACCTGGTGGCTTAAACTCACGCCAGGCACATGTACGTGCGTGCCCAAGATCCCAAGAGGAGGATGGAGGAGAAGGGATTGTGGCGTGGCCATCCCCCCTTGGGGGTGATTTCTTGCTTTCTATCTCTCTGTCTCTCTCTGTCTGTCTGGCGAGCGCACGCGCCCTATAGCAAAAACCTCTTAAAAAAAAAAAAGCCATAGCTACTAATGGAATGAAACACACTTGCTTAACCGTGTCCAATAATGAGATCAAAGTAGCTTCTGTTTCTAAGCTATTTTGTGTACATCACAGGAATTATTCCACAATGTTCTTCTGTCCATATCTATGAACTCACTTCAGCCAGATGTTATACGCTACCAAAGATGCAAATTGTTCTCCAAAAATCTATCCCCTGAGGATTGCTGCCCTTCAAATCTAAAGCAGAAGCTTCCAAAACAATCCACATCCTTAGATCCCATCTCTTTTAGACACTGATATGAACTCAGTCACTCATGAAGAACTGAACAAGTAGAAACAGAATCCAGCAATCACTGTGCTTTATTAGAATGACTATGCCTGGCAATGGGTCAATGACCAATGACACTGATATAATTGGGAAGTTATCATAAGACCCAGAAGGTACAATGGGTTTCTCACCAAGACCTTTCTCTTTCCCATTCTGCTTCTATCCCCTTACAACAAATTTCAAAGGAATCAGAAATGGCCCAAGTCTTTGGTAGAGGAACACAATTACTACCAACTTACGGTCCAGCACCAAGAAATCTGGCAGTAAGGATGCATAATTCATCCTTTCTACACCCTCTTGCCAGTGCCTCCTTTTTTAACAAACTCAACTGGAAGACAGAAAGGAAGGGAGTTGGGTTGATGTAGTTTATAGAAATCAGTCTTGTAAAGTACAGAGCAGGGTGGAGAGGGGTGGAGTGCAGAGTATCTATTAAATAAATGTGCTAGGCTGAATGATGCACCCTTTCAAAGATGTTCCTAATCTCTAGAATGTGTGAATATGTTAACTTTCATGGTAAAACAAATTTTACAGATGTTGTTAAATTAATGGCTTTGAGAAGAGGAAATTATCCTAGATTATCTGGGGAGGATCGATATAATTACACAAATCTTTTTTAGGTTTAGAAAAGGAGATCTCATCACAGATGCAGAAGTCAGAGTGATACAGGGGTGTGAGCCAGGACAAGGAAATTGATTCTTCTCTAGAACTTCCAGAAGGAACACAGCCCTACTGACACCTTGATTTTTATCCCAGAAAAAAAAACCATTTTGGACTTTTGACCTACAGAATGAATGATAATAAATTTGCATTGTTTTGAAGAAGAAGGGGGGTGAGGAGGAGTGAGAAGAGGGAGGAAGGAGGAAAAGGAAAAGAAATGGCTTGAATGTTGTACAGCATCTTTTTTTTATTTTTTTTTCTGTTAAGGGTATATGTGCTCAACAGAGAGAGAGAGAGAGAGAGAGTGAGAGAGAGAGAGAAACACTGAGTAAGTGAGAAATCACCCTCCCAGGAGGTATGACCATGCCACGTTCCCTTCTTCATTCTCTTCGGATTTAGGACATACATGCACATATGTCCAGTGTGATTTTCAAGCCACTAGATCTGGGTCTCGAACCATAGAACCAGCCAATTGGGATCTAGCCACCTTAACCTGCACACCACCTGTTGGCCCAGTATAGCATTCTTTTTTATTGGAGAGGTTTTTGCTATAGGGTGCGTGTGCTCGCCAGAAAGACAGAGAGAGACAGAGAGACAGAAAGCAAGAAATCACTGCCCAGGGCTATAGCAAAAACCTCTTAAAAAAAAAAAAGCCATAGCTACTAATGGAATGAAACACACTTGCTTAACCGTGTCCAATAATGAGATCAAAGTAGCTTCTGTTTCTAAGCTATTTTGTGTACATCACAGGAATTATTCCACAATGTTCTTCTGTCCATATCTATGAACTCACTTCAGCCAGATGTTATACGCTACCAAAGATGCAAATTGTTCTCCAAAAATCTATCCCCTGAGGATTGCTGCCCTTCAAATCTAAAGCAGAAGCTTCCAAAACAATCCACATCCTTAGATCCCATCTCTTTTAGACACTGATATGAACTCAGTCACTCATGAAGAACTGAACAAGTAGAAACAGAATCCAGCAATCACTGTGCTTTATTAGAATGACTATGCCTGGCAATGGGTCAATGACCAATGACACTGATATAATTGGGAAGTTATCATAAGACCCAGAAGGTACAATGGGTTTCTCACCAAGACCTTTCTCTTTCCCATTCTGCTTCTATCCCCTTACAACAAATTTCAAAGGAATCAGAAATGGCCCAAGTCTTTGGTAGAGGAACACAATTACTACCAACTTACGGTCCAGCACCAAGAAATCTGGCAGTAAGGATGCATAATTCATCCTTTCTACACCCTCTTGCCAGTGCCTCCTTTTTTAACAAACTCAACTGGAAGACAGAAAGGAAGGGAGTTGGGTTGATGTAGTTTATAGAAATCAGTCTTGTAAAGTACAGAGCAGGGTGGAGAGGGGTGGAGTGCAGAGTATCTATTAAATAAATGTGCTAGGCTGAATGATGCACCCTTTCAAAGATGTTCCTAATCTCTAGAATGTGTGAATATGTTAACTTTCATGGTAAAACAAATTTTACAGATGTTGTTAAATTAATGGCTTTGAGAAGAGGAAATTATCCTAGATTATCTGGGGAGGATCGATATAATTACACAAATCTTTTTTAGGTTTAGAAAAGGAGATCTCATCACAGATGCAGAAGTCAGAGTGATACAGGGGTGTGAGCCAGGACAAGGAAATTGATTCTTCTCTAGAACTTCCAGAAGGAACACAGCCCTACTGACACCTTGATTTTTATCCCAGAAAAAAAAACCATTTTGGACTTTTGACCTACAGAATGAATGATAATAAATTTGCATTGTTTTGAAGAAGAAGGGGGGTGAGGAGGAGTGAGAAGAGGGAGGAAGGAGGAAAAG
>NW_006202465.1:325653-333751 GCF_000334495.1 Tupaia belangeri chinensis | reverse complement strand
AGAGAGAGAGAGAGAGAGAGAGTGAGAGAGAGAGAGAAACACTGAGTAAGTGAGAAATCACCCTCCCAGGAGGTATGACCATGCCACGTTCCCTTCTTCATTCTCTTCGGATTTAGGACATACATGCACATATGTCCAGTGTGATTTTCAAGCCACTAGATCTGGGTCTCGAACCATAGAACCAGCCAATTGGGATCTAGCCACCTTAACCTGCACACCACCTGTTGGCCCAGTATAGCATTCTTTTTTATTGGAGAGGTTTTTGCTATAGGGTGCGTGTGCTCGCCAGAAAGACAGAGAGAGACAGAGAGACAGAAAGCAAGAAATCACTGCCCAGGGGGGATGGCCAAGCTGCAATCCCTTCTTCTCCATTCTCCTCTCAGGATCTTGGGCACGCACGCACACGTGCCTGGCGTGAGTTTAAGCCAACAGGTCTGGGACTTGAAGCATGGTCAGCTACATGGGAGTCCTGTGAAATAGCCATTACACCAACTGCTGGTCCCAGGATTCTTGATCTCACAACAACCATAGGTCTTTGAGCTTGCATAGGTGTTGTCACTGAAGCTTCCAATACCCTTGTGGATGAGCATTCTCATCCCGTTTACAAAGGGGTTAGCTGGGGCAGAGAGAGTAACCTGTCTCATCCTACCACACTCCACCTTTACATGAAAAGAGGTTCCAGGACATCCTGGGGCAGGAGCCACACTCACTGGGGCCAGGAGGGACAACATGCCTCTGCCTCATGGGACAGCTAGGCATCTAGCCCCAAGTGGGAGCGAGGCAACTTGGATCTGGGATCCCTTTTTCTTTCCACATCCCCATAATCATGTGAACCAATTTCTTAAATCTCTCTCTCCTTTCTCTCTCTCTCTCTTCACACAAACATGCATATACATGCACATACTCTATTGGTTCAGTTCCCTACCGTGAGGTACTCCACACCCTCAGCTGAGTTCAAACACCTGAAAGTGGGACCCTGCTCTTCTCAGCAGTCCGAGTGTAGGTCTTTATTAAACACTGCACAGTAGCCAGAATGAAGTCAGGTTTCTTTGGTAACTGTAATGCAATTTGCTCCCCCATGTGGGAAAGGCCTTTATTGGCCTTTTGTCTCCTTGTCTTTCACTGAAAAAAAAAAAAAAAAAACAAAAAAAACACTCCTCCTCCTCAGGCCACCACCTGAGAATGAATACTAATTAAGAGGAGCTAGCCTGGAACACTGGCAATTGTCAGAATTCTGCCTAGTTTGGCAGAACAAAGAATGTCCTTGTTGTCAGGAATTCTATTTATTTTTAAAATTGACCTTAGGGGAGTATTATTGGTACACAGAAACCAAGGAGGTACCCTAGGGCTCTTGTATAAGAGCTAGCTCTCATATGCAAAACTCACACAACATGCTAAGTAGATTTCTGTGGTAGAAAACTAAGAGACCATAATTATGTGACTGAATGATCTAGAAACACCAAAAAAAAAAATGTCATTTACAGAATTGCAGTTTGTTCAGTAAAGCAGACACAGAAAAACGTAGTCATTTAGTAGGCATGAACATAGCAAACTGAAGCATACAGTAGTTTGTCTCGAGAAAATTATTTTTTAAAGGTTTTTGTCATTGTGTGTGCTCACTAGAGAGAGACAGAGAGAGGGAAACGACAAAACACTCCCCAAGAGGATGGCCATGACGAAATCCCTTCTCCTCCATTCCCCTCCTGGAACCTTGGGCACCACACATATATGCTTGGTGTGATTTTCAAGCTGCCTGGCCCAGGACTCGAACCATTGTCAGTCACGTGGGAGTCTAGTGCCTTAATCACCACGCCACCTGCAGGCCACCTGCAGGCCCCTTAACACAATTCATAGCTCCCATTCCATATATTTTCTTCTATCCATAACCAAAACACTTCCAACCACTTGCAAGTGACTTTCTTGCAAGGCTATCCCTGCAGCAGAAGAATATGTTTCAGGGCATCATCCTTGAGAAAATTTTAGTTCTTTTTTTTTAAGAGAGATTCTTGCTCTCAGCAGAGAGACAGAGAGAAATAGAAAGCAAGAAGTCACCCCCCCACACACACACACACACGAGGGGTATGGCCACACCGCAGTCCCCTCTCCTCCATTATCCTCTTGGGATCTTGGGCACAAATACACACACGTGCCTGGCGTGAGCCTCAAGCCTCTGGGTCCAAAGTTTGAACTGTGGTCGGCTACATGGGAGTCCAGCAACATAACCATTATGCCATCTGTTTGTCCCAAGAAACTTTTTACTTGCCAAATGGTGCATGTACTTGCCAGAGAAAGAGAGAAAGCATCCCCCTAATGAAGCATGGTCATATCACAACCCTTTTTCCCACATTTCTCCTTCCAATCAGGATTCTGGGTACACAAGCACAGAAACTCATCATGTTTTTCAAGACACCTGAGCTGGGATCCCTTTTTCTTTTAGAACAGAGTTTGGTTATGTGGGATCTGGCTCCCTTAACCACTGTGCCATGAGGCCTACCTAGGAAACACTTTTTTTAGAGAGGTTTGTTTTGTTTTGTTTTGGTTTTGTTTTGTTTTGTTTTGTTTTTTTGCTATAGGGTAAATGTGCTCACAGGAGAGACAGACAGAGAGACAGAAAATAAGAACTCAACCCCCAGGGGGAATGGCCACACCCACAATCCCTTCTCTGTTCTCCTCTTAGGATTTTGGGCACACACACACATGCACCTGGTATGAATTTTAAGCCACCAAGTCTGGGCCTCGGACCATGGTTGACTATATGGGAGTCCAGTAACATAACCATTATGCCATGTGCTTGTCTTGAGAAATACTTTTTTTTTCTTTGAGAGGTTTTTGGTATAGGGCGTGTGCACTCACCAGAAAGACAGAAATACAGAAAGCAAGAAATCACCTCCCGGGGAGAAGGCCACACCACAATCCCTTCTCTTCCATCCACCTTTCAGGATCTCGGGCACACACGCACACACGCCTGGCATGAGTTTAAGCCACTGCCTCCGGGACTCAAACTGCGTTCAACTACATGGGAGTCCAAGCAACTTAGCCATTACGCCATCTGCTGGTTCCAAGAAACACTTCTTAAAGTGAATAAAGACCCCTTGTTTCAGAATGAATACTTGCTAAGGTGATCTCTGAGGTTTTCTTCATGGAGTCACCTCTTTTTTTAGTGTTTTGCCATAGGGTGTTTGTTCTCACCAAAGAGAGAGAGAGAGAGAGAGACACTGAGAGGGGAAGTGAGAAATCACCCACTGGGCGGATAGCCACACGGCAATCCCTTCTCCATTCTCCTCTTGGGATCTTGAGCATGCACACACATACCTGGCATAACTTTCAAGTTGTTGGGCCCAGGACTCAAACCACAGTCAGCCAGGTGGGAGCCCAGGGCCTTAACTATCACTCCAGACCTGCTGGTCCCCATAGAGTATTTTCTTTTTTAAAAAAAAGAATTATTTTATCTAACTTTATTTATCCATTTATTTATTTATTTATTTTAATTTGACCAGAGAGGAATGGAGTGAGAGAGAGAGAGAGCACAAGAGATAAAACAAGAAACCAACTCACTAGGTCCAGGACTAGAACTGCAGTCGGCCATGTGGAAGTCCAGCACCTTTAACCACCATGCCACCTGCAAGCCCTATGGGGTCATTTTTTACAACACCCTCTAGATACCTTAATCCATGTGATTGCAGTTCATCTTACCAAATTAGATTCTTAATTCTAAGAGTGGGTTGAAAATCATATATCATGATAATCTCCCTTGGAAATTCCCTCAGGAAGGAATTGGCTAAATGTTCAGAAATCCACATCAATTTTTTATACCAAGACACAGACCATAGTCAAAATTATAGCAAAATCCCACTAAATGTTAAAGGATAAGAGAAATCCCTTTACTTTTATTTATTTTTATAGGTTTTGCCAAAGGTCATCTGTGCTCACCAGAGAGAGGCAGAGAGAGAGGGAAAGTGAGAAATCACCCGCAGGGGGATGACTATGCTACATCCCTTCTACTCCACTCCCCTCTCACAATTTTGGTCACACACGCACATGCAACAGCATGATTTTCAAGCTGCCAGGTTCAGGACTCCAACCATGGTCAGTCATCTTGGAATCCAGTGGCTTAACCACAATGCCACCTGCTGGCGCCAAGAATCCCTTTCTTATCCAGGGATAAAAAATCACAGAAAAAGAGGGAAAATTTATCCAAACAACAATATCTTAGATATCCATTTCTACTTAAACAATACCTTAAAAATAGCAGCCATTTATTCTCTCTCAGTATTCTGTGTGTTGACTGGGCTTGTGGGTATTTTATAATCTAAGTGATGTTTGTCATCTGGGCTGCAGTCATCCGGACGCTCCATTCCTCTAGGATATCTAAGAGAGCTCACTCAAGTGGATGACCACCTGTGTTGGCATCATCTGGGAGCTCAGTTGGGGCTGCTGACCAAAGCATCTTGATCTTTCACAGAGCCCTCCATGTGTTGTCAGATAAAATAGGGGATACATAATTAAATCTAAATTCCAGATAGAGATAAATATTTTTTCCTGCCATAGGGCACATACACTCACTGGAGAGAGACAGAGAGAGAAAGAGAGAGGGAAAATGGAAAGCACCCCTCCCCTGGTGGGGGGAGGCCACACAGCAGTCCTTTTTCCTCCATTCTCCCCTTGGGATTTTGGGCATGCATGTACACATGCCCGGTGTGTTTTTCAAGTCAGTGGATTTTAGACTCGAACCACACAGTTGGCCATGTAGAATCTACCTTAACCATCAAGCCACCTGGCTGGCCCAACATGAATAATTTTTTCATGTAAAGTGTGATGTTTAATTATATATGTCCACTTGACTGAGCCAAAGTACTGAGATACCTTATCAACATTATTCAGAATGTTTCTGTGAGGGGGTTTTTGGAGAGATAAACAGTTAAATTAGTGGACTTTGAGTAAAGCAGACTGCCCTTTATAAAGTGAGTGGGCTAATCTAATCAGCTGAGGATCTGAATAGAACACAAGTCTGACTGCCCCCACTCTACCACACTGTCACCACCACCACCACCACCAAGCAAAAGGGAATTCTGCTAGCAGACAGAAATCCAGCACTGATCTTCCTTGTTCTTCAATCTGTAAGCCCACCCTGCAGATTCTAGACTTTCAGCCCTCATAATCATGTGGATTTCTCTCTCTCCTTTCTCTCTCCACACAAACGTACATACACATGCACATACCCTGTAGGTTCAGTTCTTCTAGGTATGGCATGCAATATTATTTTGTTTACATACATAACTGTACAGTCTGTATTTTTATTTTTTAAATCTGGCAACCCTAGGGAAGAAGCATCTGAATTTTTAAGGGTTGTCTGAAATGACATTTCCAATAGTGCAGGTCTGTAGAAAACAAGATGAACAGATTTGGGGTGGGGGAATCAAAAGCTGGGAATATATAATTTTTGCAAAATAAAGGGGTAACAGACTTCCACATACTCTGGTGCCAAATGAAAGTATGTGTTTTCTGAGGCCCATATTATTACAGCTTGAGACCTTGAATGGCCTGAAAAGCCCTATTTCCACCACCAAGGGAGTTTCTGGTGGGGGGTTAGAAGAGCCTTATCAAGGTGATTCTGATGTAGAGTCTGGTTGAGGGGCCCAGGCTGAGGGGGGCAGGTCAAGTTGTCTCGAGTTCCCTGCTCTACTGATGAAAGGCCAGCAGGTGGCGTGGTGGATAAGTTGCTGAATCTCCACATGGCTGACCTTGGTTCAACTCTAGACATGTGTGTATATATGCCCAAAGTCCCAAGAAGAGAATAGAGGAACAAAAATTGGGGGGTGATTTCTCACTTTCTCTGTCTCTCTCTAGTGAGTGCATGTGCCCTATGACAAAACCCTTAAAAAGAAAAAAAAAGATGGATACTATTAATTTATTATTTTTTAAATAGCTCAAGTATTTTGCACTATATAATGAAAATGTACAAATAATAGTGCTGCTATTTTGGGTTAGATTTAAGTCATTTAAGACATTCATTAATAAGGAATCTTTATATCTGAATATTCCAGAAATTTCTCTAAGCCATCTGATCACATGAACAACCATCTCTGAATATTACCTTATTTAGGAAGGCATTGGCATACATTTGAATTAAACTCATAATTTTTCAAAATAAAAAGCCCTAATTTAAAAAATTCTATTCTATATTCAAACTAAAACAAGTTTTTTTTTAGAAGAGAGATTTTTGCTATAGGGCACATGTGCTTACTGGAGAGAGAGAGATAGACAGACAGAGAGAAAGTGCAAAATCACCCCCAAGGGAGGATGGCCATGCTGCAATCCCTTCTCCTCCATTCTCTCAGGATTTTGTGCATGCACACATATGCTCCAGCCATGAGTTTCAAGGCTCCCAGTCCAGGACTTGAGCCATGGTCAGCTATATGGGAGTCCAACACCTCTACCACCACACCACCTGCTGGCTCTCAAGCTAAAACAATTTTAATAGAACTTTTTCCAGAAACAATAATAAAGGAAACAAGGCATTTTGTAAAATGTGGTCCTGAACAAGTCACAATAAAGAATAAATGTGTATTTCTACCTTTTCAAAACAGAGGCTACTTTCTGTTGGCAACAAGGTGAAAAACCACCTAAAAGTAACTTTGGGCTTAGGGTTGCCAAAATGAAGCTCAAACAATTGAACATGGACACCACAAAGAATTTAGGGGAATCTGACCAAAGGATTCAAATTTTATTTTCAGTAACTGATACAAAGGTGATGTGGCTTTTCCCAAACAGCAGTGCTGCTGGAGCCTGCCCCAGCCCTGTGCTCACCTTTGTTATGTCCCCAGGCAAGCCCTGATTCCTGTGCTCCAGGAAAGATTCTTCCCTTTAGAGGTTCAATGTCCAGGGAGATCTTCCATTGTGTGAATGAGGTGAGCACCAACTCCATGTGGGTATTTTAAGGTTTGGAGTAAAAGTATTTTTCTTTTTCTTGGTTCGTTTTAAGAGAGATTTTTTTTTTTTATAGAGCACATGTGCTCTCCAGAGAGACAGAAAGTGAGAAATCATCCCCCAGAAGGGATGGCCATGCCACAATGCCTTCTCTTCCATTCTCCTCCAGGGATTTTAGGAGCTCATGCACATGCGCCTGGCAGGAATTTCAAACCACTGAGTCTGGGACTCAAACCTCGGTTGACCATGTGGGAGTTCAGCAACGTAACCATCTGCTGATCCCCAAAGTATTTCTCTAACATGGGTAGGTAGAGTCCATCTGTCAATGGTCAATCTCCTGTTTGTTCTAATTCCTCACCATGTATCTGCAGATCTAGGACCGCAGACCTTGCTATGTCATCATAATCATATTTGATGTCCATCCTAACTTTTGATTCATATTCTGTACCTGGAAACAGCCCCTATACTTAACAATAATACCTATGCATGAAACAATCCACTATTACAATTTGTATGGTCACAAACATTAATGATCTTCTGCAGACCAAGCAAATGTTTTAAACCATAATTGTCATACATCAAATTCACAGCCAGAATCTCCAAGATCAAAAAAATCTGCATAGTGCAAATAAGAACTTAAAATACACATACACACATGTTCTCATGTCACCTCTTACAGAACTGTGCTTGGGGAAACTCCATTTATTGAGAGCTACTGAAGGCATATTTTGCTAACTGGTGCTCAAGGTATTTCTGTTTGGATAATATAGCACAGTTAGGGCAAAACTGTTCAATGGATGAGCAGAAAAGGAAGATGCTTATGACAACCAGGAGGCTTTTTTTTTTTTTTTGCTATAGGGTGCATGCACTCGCTGGAAAGACAGAGAGAGACAGAGAGACAGAAAGCGAGAAATCACCCCCAAGGGGAATGGCCATGTCGTAATTCCTTCTCCTCCATTCTCCTCTCGGGATCTTGGACACACACGCACACGCCCCCAGTGTGAGTTTAAACCACCAGGTCTGGGACTCGAACCGTGGTCGACTACATGGGAGTCCAGCGACATAGCCATTATGCTAACTGCTGGTCCCACCAGGAGGTTTTAATAAGCTCTTTCAAGTTGTATAAAATTTTTCTCTTCAGTTTCAGCTGGCTGGCCCAGAGGTCGTGGGG
>NW_006202465.1:304275-325570 GCF_000334495.1 Tupaia belangeri chinensis | reverse complement strand
GACACGCAGAGCCCCTAAATATATCCACTTCTGATAATGACTATATTCTCACCTTATGTTCTGAAAAATTTGATCCAGATTTGGAAAGCACCAGGCTGCTGCAGAGTCAGCGGTGGTGTCTGTACCTGAAGCAGCAGTGGAGGCTTGGATTCCTGGGGCCTGAGGTCCAGAGAGGGGCCGGGCAAATGGATGTAGCGTCGGGGCTTCAGGGAACCAGGGTCCAGCAGTGCCACCTGAACTCCATGGGCCTTCTTCTTCTTGGTTTTTGCTATGGGGCATGTGTGCTCGCCAGAAAGATAGAAAGAGACAGAGAGACAGAAAGTGATAAATCACCCCCCGGCAGGATGATCACACCACAATCCCTTGTCCTCCATTCTCCTCTCAGGAACTTGGGCATACACGCACATGCACCCGGCGTGAGTTTAAGCCACCGGGTCCGGGACTCGAACCACAGTCGACTATGTGGGAGTTCAGTGACATAGTCATTATGCTAACTGCTGGTCCTGGCCTTCTTCTTCTTCAATGTCATCAGCAGGCTATGCTGGTGAGGGGCCAGGGGCCAGGGACCAAGGGCTGACATGGTCTGGCAGTAACTGCAGCCCAGGATCCAGTCCTCAGCAGGGAACTCACAAGCCAAGTCAGCTCCAATGGCATCTCTGGCCCAGAGATTATTTTTTTAATAGACTTTTTTTTAAAAAAAGAATTTCTTTTTTAAATTTGTTATTACTAATATTATTTTAAAATTTTACCAGAGAGAGAGAAAGGGAAAGTGAGAAAGCAAGCTGCCAGGTCCAAGACTCAAACTGTAGTCAGGCATGTGGGAGTCCAGCGCCTTAAACACACTGTTACCTGCTGTGCAGATATTATTTATGAAGCAGATTGCTTAGAGGGATATAGCTCTAGTTTCTTCACACTAGTAGCTGGATTTAGTTCCTACTACAATCCTGCTACTGAGGTATCTTTGTCCTCTGTTCAGGGATGTGTGTGACTCCAAAGCACATGCTCATAAACACAGACTCAGGTGGCCAAGACCTTGCTCACCAGGCCCACTGCCAAAGCCAGGGTTAGAACCTGCCAGGCTAGATACCTTGAGTTCTTGGGAGCAGACCTTTAGCAAATATATCAGGATATATACTGCTCTGATGATTGAACTATATTGTCCTGTGTTTACTTTCCCTGTGTTTCCAGCAAGGAACCAGGCTAGTGCCCCTTCCCCTTGCCTGTGGGGAGGTTTATGGCAAAGCTGAATGCAGAAGCTGTTTGAGGGCAGTGTTTGTTTCATTCATTATGAACATTTAAACTATGGAAACATTGAATTACTTGTACGCAATAGGGAGAGAAAGGCCTCTGAAGATACAGAGAAGGGAAGAGGAAGGGAGATTTTTCCCAGATAAGGATAAGATTGAAAGTCATCAGTTCCCCCCAGGAGTAGGGATATGAGCATTGCTCTCTATTGTCGACAGAAATAAGCAACTCTATAAAAATAATAATTAATGTGGTTTATTTTGAAGCACAAATTTGAGTGACCTAGGTCCGGAAAGGAGGCAAAATATGCCTTTCTCTTGGGGTGATCAGGTACAGGGGCTCCTTTTATTTGATTTTGAGAGCAAGAGACAGAATTTGGAATTTAGTGAAGAGTTTTTCCACTGTTTTGGCCCAAAAAGGCGGGACATGTGGAAGAGGGGTGGATTATAGGTTATAGGTGGGTTTTATAGTTCTTAGGATGCTTATTGGAAAAGGAAGGTTGCTGAAATCAGAAAGGAATGTACTTTAACAGTGATAAGGAGGCTTAATATATATCACAAAGGTACTCCAATACTATGCCAGGGGCATGATGTGGGAAAAATATTGTTACCAATGGGTCAAAATGGTCTTAATGTTTGTGGGCATGACTCCCTCTAGGCCTTCTGGAAAAGATTTTGGAAACATGGAAAAAAGCAGTTAGACTTCTGTCCACAGTACCCCCTGTTGGCCAAAAATCATTCCTCTGAATGCATGTGTAAGCCACAAAATCCTTCAGGACTATACCACTGATTACAAGCCTAAAGTCCTAGGAGAAAAGGCTGGTTTCAGGGGGTTGCCCTGAGCCATGACTCTACTCCCCATATCTCAATAAAGTTATCTTCAGCCCAGTTGCATTTTAAACATCCCCAGGTGGAGCTTGACCTACAGAGAATCCCAATTAGAGCAAAGACTAGTACATCTGCAGGAGTGGGGCTGACCTCAAGATCCTAGAACTGTGGGGAACCAGCAGTTAGCGTAATGGCTATGTCGCTGGACTCCCACGTAGTCGACCGTGGTTGGCATCCCGGACCCGGTGGCTTAAAACTCACGCCGGGTGCGTGTGCGTGCATGCCCAAGATCCCGAGAGGAGAATGGAGGAGAAGGGATTGCGGCGTGACCATCCCCCCTGGGGGGTGATTTCTCGCTTTTTGTCTCTCTCTGTCTGTCTGGCGAGCGCGCACGCCCTATAGCGAAAACCTCTCAAAAAAAAAAAAAAAAAAGATCCTAGAACTGTGAAGCCATCAGCATGTAGCAATAATTTGAAAGAATTACCTTGGAAGCCTGATGTCCTTAGTACATACAGGATGTAGCACATAGAGTTTCAAAATTGAACTTCTGACCTCTTGGGTTTTGGCCTTGTTTGGAGACTGTTATTCATTTATTCTGGTGGGATGGAAATTTCTGCCTTGCATCTGTTCCACCAACATATTTTGGAAGTATTTAATTTATTTTGACTTCACATGCTCACAGTGCGCCACTAGAGATGGTTTGCTTTGAATCTCAGAAGAAACCTTGGGCTTTTGAGTTGGTGCTAGAACAAATGAAGAATTTTGGGACTATTAGAGTGGGATGATTATATTTTATATGTGAGGAGGACACGAATTTTGGGAGTCAGGGGTGGGATATTATGGTTTGAACAATGGTTTGTTCCGGAAGTTTTATGTTTGGGAGTTCCGTGTTGGGAGGTGGTAAGGCCAAGTAGGTGGCAATCGGATCATGGCGATTGCATCATGGAGGCAATACTCATGAATACATTAATGATGTCTTGAGAGATTCAGTGAATTCTGGCTCTCATAGGGGGCTAGTTCTCAGGGAAGTTTGTTGGTATAAAAGGCAGAGAGCCAAATGTAGCTTATTCTCTCTATCTCTGCATGCAACCACCATCCTGTCTGCTTCTGATGACCATGTTGTAGACCAGCCCAATGTCAGCCTTTTGCTTTTGGAGTTTCCAGCAACCAAAATTGTGAGTCAATAAATTGCCATTTCTTTATAAATCGTCCATTCTCAGAGATTTCTGTCAGTAATACGTAACAGACTAAGAAGGTAGTGAAATGTGGAGCAAGGCATGGGAACAATAAAAATAAATGTTGGATATGGTTCCCTCTGCAGGAGATAAAGCAGTCAGAGAAATTTCACAGGGGTTTTTACTTTCTCTAATATTTTATTTTGTAATCGTAGTTTTTTATGTGCTTGCCTATTGTGATATTTATTATATCTTTTAAAATATCTGAAATCTGGGGAGTCAGTCCTGTAGTCTAGTGACTAAGGGAGTCAGATTCCACATGGCTGACTGTGGTTCAAATCCCAGCCTTGACAGCTTGAACAACATGCCAAGTGTGTGCATGCATACCCCAAATCCCAACAGTATGAACAAATGGAGGAGAAGGGATTGCAGCATGACCTTGCCCCATGGAAAGGGCACTTTTCTCTCTTTCTCTCTCTCTCTTTCTCTTTCTCTGGCAAGTGCACATGCCCTCTGGCAATTAAAAAATAACTGAAATTTAGCATATTCATCATAAATAAATCTTTAATGGGCTTTGTCTCTGATAATAAGCGACCCAATGTCCATTTAGAAAATGTATAAACTGAATTCAAATACCAGTAAGAATATATTCGTAACCTCCAGCCCCACAGGGACAGAACAGAACAGAACAGCATGCATTAGTAAAAGTTGTTATCATGAGCGTGTACTCTCTTTGATTACCATCTACACCCACAGGAGACACACATACTATACATGTATTCAACATGTATTTGACTTAACTGCAATATGTTAACTTTCTGTTTGTGTGCAACCACAAATGTAGTGGCTGAAAGCTACATCCATTTAAGGCCTGTAGGTCAGAATCCTGTAGGTCAGAATCCTGACACGATGTGATCTTAAGTGTGGTTAGTGGACCTGGAAGGGGCCTTAGTGACCAGCTGAACCAGTATACTCACAATGAGTCCTCATGGCCCAGAGTGTCATCATTTCTACCATCCTCTTCCTCAACATGAGGGGCTGTCAGGTGAGTATTTTGTCTTAATGGAGTTATTAAAAACAAAAAATAAAAAAACAAGAGACCAGTTAATGGTCACTCTCAATGCTAGTTCTCCAAGAGGACTCTGAAAGAGATCAGAAAATGTACCCTGAATCTGTGGGAATTAATGATAATGTTTCCCCATTCTACTTCTATGGATAACTACAGCATAGAAGGTGCACCAATTCTTATACACAGCATGAATCTGTGTGAGTTTATTTTCCTTCCTGTTTTCAGAAGCTCTTTAGGACACAGTTATACTTGTTAGGGCTGTGTAGTTTAGGTTAAATCCATCTCAGAAAAAGAAGCTAGAAAGTGATTTGGGAAGGAATTAACACTTCAAGGGCCCAGAGGGGCCAGGCACTATGATAGGCACTTAACTTTCTGTACTGTGTCTCTAACACCTTACAACTATTGTCTGAGTTAAGTATCAGCATGTCCTGTGATAACTCATTCCTTCCTGAGACATGTTTTCCTGAGGCTCGTGGACATTAAATACAAATTTCCAAGGACAAATGCCTGGTATAAGGCAGCATAGTTATTCTAATCCAAGGTTATTGCTCCAAAGTTGAGTTCTAACTGGAGCTTGTGCATATAGGTGTGAGTAGTCACATTTACCCTCTCTATACTAGGTTTTCTCAGCCTTGACACTACTGACTGCTTAGCTAGGAGAGTTCTTTGTTCTGAGGTCTGTCCTAGGTGTTGTGGGATGTTTAGAATATCCTTGAACTCTAGCCATAAGATTCCAGTAGCACCCCAAGTGTGACTACCAAAAATATCTCCAGAAATTTCCACATACCCCTGATGGTGAGGAGCACAATCACCTCCATTTGAGAACCAGTGTTCTAGGTGTAAATTTCCAGTAGGTACATGAATAAATGAATCTGGACTGTAGAAGAAAATTCTTAGATGTTGACATGGTTTGTAGGCTCATAGAGCCTGGAGTGTAATAGATTCCCCATAAATATGTGTTAAATTAAGGCCGATGGCATATAGAATTGAATCACCAGTATTTTCTTAGCCTTACATGAGTTCTTCAAATTGAAGTAAACTAATTTGTTATCAACTCAAAATCTGAATTTTCAGCCAATTTTATTGCATAGATTTTTGTTTCTACTTGTAAAAGGCATGTGTGTTTTAAATGATAAACTATTTAGAAATTGGTTGCATGAGCACCAGTAAAGCCATGGCCAGAAGTTTCAATGTCAAGACAGCTGAGCAAAAACAGTGAAGGTCCATTATTGCTTCCATTTCTATGGCCGATATTATGCTAGGTATTTAATGGCATTAATGTACTTGATCTTCCCAAGAACTTTCCAAGTATTATCCCCATTTATGGATCAGGAACTCAAGGCACAGAGAGGTTAAGAAATGGTCCAGGGTCATATAGCTAGTAGTGGGCAGAAGCAGATCCCTAACTAGAACTTGTTTCAAAGCCCATTGGTACTATAAACCAAGGTATCCTATTATGCAACAACGTGTATCTCTAGAGTCTCAGTCAGGGCTTGACACTCTGTGAATTTTTGTTTAACTGAATTAAACTGCATGTAGTGACTAAATTTAGAAATCTGATGAGCCCGCAATATGACTGTAAAAATAATTTCATGAACTTATCTGGAAAAGTATTTATGTTCTAGAAATACAAAGTGTTTTTCTGCATGGGAATTATATTATTTTCTGACCCAGACTTAGCTAACTGGGGGAAGAGGCTGCTGGGATTCTCTCAGACATGTGAGACCACATGAGTTGAAGTGACTTACTCAAGGTCATCCCAGAGTTATGATGTGAGGTTTCCACTAGGACTCAGGGATATTTGGCTGCTAATGCAGGGTCCTGTCCAAAAGACACAGAAATCATCTTTGAGTTTTGTAGCATTCAACTTTCAACAGACCAATGAAAATGTGTTTCTCAGGTTATTTGTAGGGAGAAGTAAGGGAACATGCGTGTATGTGGAACAAAAGGAAATAGAGTGACAGTTTTCTTCCTTTTCCTCACCTCTTCCAGAGAAAAGTGGAAAACAGTAGGTCCTCTTGGGGCCATGTCTTTTTCTCTGTCTTTGCTCCCTTCCTTACTCCTTTGCCTAACCCTTTATGACAGTAGGGAACATACACAGAAGTCAGAATTCTAAGGCACCTTGAGAGGAGACAGAATGATAGGAAGTGCCTCACAACGGTGGATGAAGAAACTCAGGTACTGGAGCCCATGCCTGGGTGTTGGCTCATCCACCATGCCTTCAGGCTCCACCTGCTTCTGCTTGCCTTGCCATCACTCTACCACACAGCAAGCAAGATTGCACATCACAGAAATTCGTTTTTTTTTTTTTTTTCACGTGAAAATTCAACATGGTGAAATGAAACGAGAATGATCCAGAGTTACCAGTTACCAGTTTGGGCACCTACCCAGGAAATCACCTGTCCTTCCTGCTCAAGTATTTTGTCTAGAAGATGTGATGTTAGGCTTTGACCTTGTCCTTCAGGAGCTCAGGGGAAATAGACTCTTCTCATGTAAAATAAAGGGTTCAAATAAGGGAACAGCAAACACACACACACACACACACACACACACACACACCAAATAAATGGGGTGGGTGGTGACTTCATGCTCTTATCCTATATACCACTCATGGGTACATAGCTCAGCTGTATGGAAATGGTGTAATCACCTTCTTCCTTTCCTCAGCCGCATCAGGGACCTCATTAGAAAGATGTGAGTTTGCTCCTTCTTCTCTCCACATGCTCTCTAGATTGCACTGACCCTCTTGTGCATTCACACTTGCAGTTCATGTTTTCCTGTTCCCTCCACTACTAACAGGGTAAAGGTCCAGATTCCTGACTCTCAGCAGGTTTGTCCTCAGAAAGTGCAAGTCTCTTTTTTCCCCTTCAAATGTATTGCTCAGCTCTATCTTCACAGGCCCATTGAGACTCCAGGCCTCAAGTCAGATAGTGATCCCCAGATTCCCAGGACATTAGATGGCTCCTGATGAGCATCTTTCTGAGTCTAGTGGATAAGTTCAGGGGATCAGAGAAGTATCAGGATCCTCTTTAGGGAAAGCACTGTTTCTGGGAGAGAGTGGCACTTAAAGGTTTTGTTCAGATTCAAGACTGATAGATATTCAGGCACAGAGTAAGTTGGCTCATAGAGTATATTCTTTTAAAATAATTAATTTAGGCTTTCTGGAAAAATGAGGAGAACTGTCTCCATTAAGGAACAAAGGACTTCTGAAGAATCAGAAGAGTAATTGGCGAAGGAAGATCGAAAGATGGCCTTTGGATGAATTCCCTCCTCTGGGCTCTAAGGGAAGAGGAACTCCAAGTCCAGTATAATCCATGGAAAGGAAGAAAAGTAAGGATTTATGGTGAATCTCTGAAAGAGATAACAAATGTTATCTAGCAGCAGCTCCTCCACTCAAAGCTGAACCAGAGGCAAAGAGTCTGAGGATTGGTTCTGAAGGCTAGGGTAATAGTGTCAGGTTTAGAGGGACATCTGAGGCTGGTAATGATGAAGTCACCCTATTGCATGGTCAATAGCTATTGAACTTCTCTGCACAGACTCTCTTTAAACCTCTGGCCCAAATCACCCATTACTGTGAATACAGACTGAGTGAAACAGAAGATGACATGGGGCTAGCAGGTGGTGTGGTGGTTGATTTTCTGGACTCCCACATGGCCTACCATAGTTCAAGCCCTAGACCTGGTGACTTGATTTCTCACTTTCTCTCTCTCTCTCTTTCTCTATCTCTCTCTCTCTCTCACTTTCTTTGTGTGTGTGTGTGTGTGTGTGTGTGTGTGTATGTGTATGTGTGTGTTTCTCTCTGGTGAACACACATTCACCTATAGCAAACTTAAAATAACAAACTTAAAATAATAATAATAAATTAAAGTTTTTTTCAAAAAAAATAAAGAGAGATGACAATCTAGAGTTTGTGGCAGTGCAGAGCCTACTCCTCTAACATTTTCAAATGATGACATCCTTGCTGTTGGCAGGGAAGGGAAGAGAGGTCCTTCTGTATGTGAGAAATCTATCCATCACAGCAGGCCATTAGTCAGATGTGACTCTAACTATAACTGTTTTATGTTAGAACTAATCTTTTCTCCTGCTTCTCATCACATTACTATCATTGATGGCTTTTCAACTTAATTTTCGGAGATGCATACTCTCTAAGGTGAAAGATTCACAAACTGAACATTTACAACTTTCAGAAGTAAAGAAGAAAAAATGTGCTAAAAGGGAAAAGGTTGTGTACTTCGAAGTACATGTGTACTTTGCCTTTTGGTATTTAACAGCTGACTCTGGTTTCACTCACTGTGCCATGAATCTCCATGTCATTCAGTATAGCTGCAGAAAACATATATAGTACCTTTTCTTGTCTCTACCTCCCTCTTTCTCTCCTCTCTGTCTACAAACATATCATTACATAAAAGTCTCTCATTTTGTACAGGTTTTGAATAATAAAAAAAAACTTTACTGTAAATGTCCTTTACTGTGTGACAGAGATTGTGTTAAGTGCTCTATTGTATCACTTAATGCTCACCACAAGCCTATCAGATAGGTACCACTCTTATGCTTATTTTACCAAAGAGGAAATAGTGGCTGAAGGAGTTTATCTGCAGCACTAGTTAATTATAAGTGGCAAGGTTGGTACTCAAACTCAGACCTTATAGCCCCAGTCATGTGCTCTCAACCCCTAGGATGTTCTCTGGTGGGCAGAGAATGTCATAGACTATGATCCTAGGTGTACAACTTGGTAAAATGGGTTGATATCTCTCTGTTAATTCAATTTTCCTTTACCTTGACACAAACATCCTTGAGGCTGTAGCTTGATGTCAAAGCTAAGGAAAACAAGCCACTTAACATGTCATAACTAGCCTGATGACACACTTGTATAGAGTAGAAGAATTCTTTACATGGCATCAAATAATATTTTTATTTTGTTTTAGTTTTTAAGGTTTTTGCCATAGGGTTCATGTGCTTGCCAGATATAGACAAAGAGATACGGTGAGAAGGGAAGCAAGAAATTGTCCCCCAGGGTGGATGACCATGCTACAATCCCTTCTTCAATTTTCCTGGGATTTTAAGCATGCATGCACACATGCCCGGCATGATTTTCAACTCTCCAAGTCTGGGACCCAAACTTCAATCAGCCATGAGGGAGTCCAATGCCTTAACCACTATGCCACCTGCTGATCCCATTATTGTTTCATTTCTACAATATCTATTTTTTAAACACATTGTTTTGCAAGTTCCTATGAGGTGATTTAAAATATAACAAAATGTACATTCCTTGAGATTTTCTACATAGACAATTACATCACCTGCAAATGGGGACAGTCTTATTTCTTCCTTTCCAATCTGTGTGCCTTTCATTTCATTTTCTTTTCTTATCATAAGATGGAAGAGAGCACATATTTTCATCTTGTTCTTTATCTTAGGGGGAAAACATTCTTTCACTACTAAAGTGCAGTTGTGTGTGTGTGTGTGTGTGTGTGTGTGTATGTGTATGTGTGTGTTTCTCTCTGGTGAACACACATTCACCTATAGCAAACTTAAAATAACAAACTTAAAATAATAATAATAAATTAAAGTTTTTTTCAAAAAAAATAAAGAGAGATGACAATCTAGAGTTTGTGGCAGTGCAGAGCCTACTCCTCTAACATTTTCAAATGATGACATCCTTGCTGTTGGCAGGGAAGGGAAGAGAGGTCCTTCTGTATGTGAGAAATCTATCCATCACAGCAGGCCATTAGTCAGATGTGACTCTAACTATAACTGTTTTATGTTAGAACTAATCTTTTCTCCTGCTTCTCATCACATTACTATCATTGATGGCTTTTCAACTTAATTTTCGGAGATGCATACTCTCTAAGGTGAAAGATTCACAAACTGAACATTTACAACTTTCAGAAGTAAAGAAGAAAAAATGTGCTAAAAGGGAAAAGGTTGTGTACTTCGAAGTACATGTGTACTTTGCCTTTTGGTATTTAACAGCTGACTCTGGTTTCACTCACTGTGCCATGAATCTCCATGTCATTCAGTATAGCTGCAGAAAACATATATAGTACCTTTTCTTGTCTCTACCTCCCTCTTTCTCTCCTCTCTGTCTACAAACATATCATTACATAAAAGTCTCTCATTTTGTACAGGTTTTGAATAATAAAAAAAAACTTTACTGTAAATGTCCTTTACTGTGTGACAGAGATTGTGTTAAGTGCTCTATTGTATCACTTAATGCTCACCACAAGCCTATCAGATAGGTACCACTCTTATGCTTATTTTACCAAAGAGGAAATAGTGGCTGAAGGAGTTTATCTGCAGCACTAGTTAATTATAAGTGGCAAGGTTGGTACTCAAACTCAGACCTTATAGCCCCAGTCATGTGCTCTCAACCCCTAGGATGTTCTCTGGTGGGCAGAGAATGTCATAGACTATGATCCTAGGTGTACAACTTGGTAAAATGGGTTGATATCTCTCTGTTAATTCAATTTTCCTTTACCTTGACACAAACATCCTTGAGGCTGTAGCTTGATGTCAAAGCTAAGGAAAACAAGCCACTTAACATGTCATAACTAGCCTGATGACACACTTGTATAGAGTAGAAGAATTCTTTACATGGCATCAAATAATATTTTTATTTTGTTTTAGTTTTTAAGGTTTTTGCCATAGGGTTCATGTGCTTGCCAGATATAGACAAAGAGATACGGTGAGAAGGGAAGCAAGAAATTGTCCCCCAGGGTGGATGACCATGCTACAATCCCTTCTTCAATTTTCCTGGGATTTTAAGCATGCATGCACACATGCCCGGCATGATTTTCAACTCTCCAAGTCTGGGACCCAAACTTCAATCAGCCATGAGGGAGTCCAATGCCTTAACCACTATGCCACCTGCTGATCCCATTATTGTTTCATTTCTACAATATCTATTTTTTAAACACATTGTTTTGCAAGTTCCTATGAGGTGATTTAAAATATAACAAAATGTACATTCCTTGAGATTTTCTACATAGACAATTACATCACCTGCAAATGGGGACAGTCTTATTTCTTCCTTTCCAATCTGTGTGCCTTTCATTTCATTTTCTTTTCTTATCATAAGATGGAAGAGAGCACATATTTTCATCTTGTTCTTTATCTTAGGGGGAAAACATTCTTTCACTACTAAAGTGCAGTGTTATTTGTAAGTCATTTGTTGATATTTGTATCAGGTTAAGGAAGTTTCTCCCTATTTCTAACTTAATGAGAATTTTCATTATTTATGCGTTTTAGATTTTGGCAAATTTTTATTTCTGAATCAATGTATATATTAGTGTTCTATTAATATTTGATGGATTATATTGCTTTAGTCCCGAATGTTGAAAACAGCCTTGCATCTCTAGAATAAATCCCACTTGGTTATGGTGTATATTTCGTTTTATATATTGCTGAATTCTATGAGGATACTTCAAGAAGTTCGTGGAAAATAAAATTAAGTATGACTATTTTGGTAGAAAAAATTGAAATCTATTAATAGTTCATAACACATATTTTCCATGAATTTTTGATAATATTTTCACTAATACTTCGTTAAGGATTTTTGTGCCTATATTCATGAGGAATATTAATACATAGCTTTCTTTTTGTACTGCATTTGTACAAGTTTTATATCAGAGTAATACTAATTTCATAAGTGAAGGTATTCCCATCTTTTCAATTTTTTGAAAGATTTTGAAGAGAATTGGTATTAGTTCTTCTTTAAATGTTTGATGTAATTCTCCAGTGAAGCCATATGGTCCTTGGCTTTTCTTTAGTAGGAGGACTGTGGGGGCCAGCAGGTGGCATGGTGGTTAAGGGCTCTGGACTCCTACATGGCCGACCATGGTTCAAGTCCTGCACCTGGCAGCTTTCTTTCTCACGTTCTCTCTCTCTCTCTCTCACTCACTCTTGCTCTCTCTCACTCTGTCCCTCTCTGGTCAAATTAAAATAAATAAATAAAGTCAAATAAAATAATTATTTTTTAAAAAAAAGAAGGATTTTTATTATTTAATTTTCTTGGTATTTTTTAGTTTGTTCAGATTTTTTTAGACCTTTTGTTCTGTCTTCCTCAATTGTATTATTTGAAGAGTTTATATGTCTTTTTTTTTTTTTTGAGAGGATTTTGCCATTGGGCGTGTGCGATGCCAGAGAGAAACAGAGAGACAGAAAGCAAGAAATCAGCCCTCAAGAGGGATGGCCACACCACAATCCCTTCTCTTCCATTCTCCTCTTGGGATCTTGGGCATGCACACACACAGCCAGTGTGAGTTTAGGCCTCCAGGTCCAGGACTCGAACTATGGTTGACTACATGGGAGTTCAGCGACATAGCCACTATGCCACTTGCTGGTCCCCATACATGTCTTTTAGTTTATCTAATTTCTTGATATATAACTGCTCAAAACTGTAATCCTTTCCATTTATTTGTCTATTTATTTTTAAAAAGAGCAATGCATTTATTTTAGAATATTATATACATTTTCAAATTTCAAATTTATTTACATCAATTCACTGTACATCATTACAGTATACAAAATGAGATTTTTCCATTCAGAATACACTATATATTGGCTCGATCAAGGATATTACTATAGGTGTCATCATCAACAATGTGTCCTTTTGTCACCTTTCCATTTCTTTCTTATGGGCACTAATTGCTATGAATTTCCCTCTTATGACTACTTATGCAGTGTCCTATAGATTATGGAAGCTCATGCTCTCATTATCATTTGTTCCCATGAATCTTTTGATTTCAACCTTAATCTCTTCAGTAGTCATGAAGTCATTCAGAAGTAAATTATTTATTTTCCAGGTATTTGCATGTTTTTGAGTGTTTCTCCTGAGATTAATACCAAGTTTAATTCCATCATGGTCAAAGAAGATGCTAGATATAGTTTCTATGTCTTTGAATCTGTAAAGGCTGGTTTTGTGCCCTATCACGTGGTCAATCTTTGAGAAAGTACCATCCAGGGCTGAGAAAAATGTATATTTTGTGTGTTTTGGGTGGAAAGTTCTTTAGATGTCTGTCAAGTCTATCTGATTAATGTTATCATTTAGGTCCTGAATATCTTTGCTTATTTTTTTGTCTCATTGATCTGTCTAAAGGAGATAATGAGGTATTGAGATCTTCAACAATTATTGTCTTACAGTCTCTCTCTCCTTTTAGATCTAGCAGTCTTTACATATTTGGGTGCTCCTGAGTTCAGTGCATAGATATTTATAAGTATTATAACTTCTTGGTGGATTAGCCCTTTTACTACTATATAATGCCCTTCTTTGTCTCTTCTTATGGTTTTTGTCATAAAACCTATTTTGTCTGAAATCAGTATAGCGACTCCCCACTCTTTTTTGGTTTTTATTTGGATAGCAAAACTTTTTCAAGCCTTTCACTTTTAATCTATGTATGTCTTTATCCATGAGATGGGTTTCTTGTAAACAACAGATGGGGTGTTTCTGATTTTTAATCCATTCAGCCAGTCCATGTCTCTTGATTGGAGAATTTAATCCATTAACATTCAACGTTATCGTTATTTCCAACGTTATCGTTATTTCCTACCATTAAGTTGGCCATATTCTTTGTTGGTTTTTTTGTTCTCTTATTGCTGTCTGTCTTTAGTTTTCTTGGTATAGTACCCCTTTCAGAATTTCTTGAAGATCTGGTCTGCAGTTGGTAAATTCTTTCAGGTTTAGTTTATCCAAGAATGTTTTTATCTTCTTTTCCCATAAAAGGATAATCTTGCTGGGTATAGTGTTTTGGGTTGAAATTGTTTTTCATTTAACACTTTGAATATGTTTCCCCATTCTTTCCTTGCTTGCATTGTAGCCGATGAGAGGTCTTGTGTTAGCCTGATGGGATAGCCTTTGTGACTTGATGTTTCTCTCTTGCCAATATTAGCATCTTATCTTTGTCTGTGGTTTTGGCCAATGTAGCTGTGATGAGCCATGGAGAGGATCTTCTTGGACTGATTCTATTTAGGGTTCTTTGTATTTCTTGAGTCTGAATGTTTGAGTGTCTCTCTAGATTTGGAAAGTTTTCTTCCATGATCTTGTGGAATAATCAATGCTTTTAATAGTTTCTTCACCTTCTGGGATACTAATTATTCAGATGTTTGGGTGTTTCTTGGTATCTAGTATTTTCTCGTATATTATCCTCAGTTTTCTTGGCTGTTAGCCTGATAGGATATCCTTTGTAGGTAACTTGCCATTTTTCTCTTGCCAATCTTAGTATCTTGTCTTTGTCTGTGGTTTTCGTCAATCTAGCTGTAATGTGTCTTGGAGAAAATCTTCTTGGGTTTATTCTATTTGGGGTCCTTTGTATTTCTTGGGACTGGATCTTCGAGGGCCTCTCTAGGTTTGAAAAGTTTTCTTGCAGAATTTCATTGAATGAATTATCAATGCTCTTATGAGTCTCTTCGCCTTCTGGGATACCAATTATCCAGATGTTTGGACATTTGATGGTATCTAGTATTCCTCCTATATTATTATCATTTTTGGGGGACAATTTTCTGTCTTTGTGGTGGATTTTTCTAGGCCAGCAATTTTCTCTTCTACATCTAAAATTCTATTTTCTGTATGATTTAGTCTGCTTTTAATACTTCCAAGGGAGATTTTGACTTCCTGTATTATAGCCTTCATCTCTTAACAGGTCCATTTGATTCTTTCTTAAAGTGTGTAATTCCTCTTTTAGATCTTGTAAGGATTTCCTCACCTCCTGGAACTCGTCATCTCCTTTCTCCTTTCTCTTCTGCAGTTCATTGTCTCTCTTCTCTTCCATCTCTGTTAGCTTCGCCATTATGAATATTCTGGATTCTTTATCAGACATTTCCATTGAACTGTCTGTGGATGAAGAGGAGCTATTCTTTTCCCTTGGAGGTGAGGTATTTTCTTGCTTTCCCATATTTCTTGTGGCCCTGCAGTGATTTCTAGTCATCTGATGGATGGTATGTTTCTTCCTAAACCTGAAGTTCAATCTGAACGTTCAGAAGTGTGCAGAAAGAGATGATCTAGAATCTCTTTGCCCTTCCATTTTGGTCCCTTTGTGCAGCAGATTCAGAAGACATTGAGGAATATGTTAACCCTAATAGTATTTGGATGTTTGGCTGTAGTTCCTTTAGATCTCTCTAGAAACACAGTGAATGGAGAATGAAAAGCACAGAGATGAGATAAAAGAAAAAGAAAAGGTAACACAGAGAGAGAAAACAACAACAACAAACAAGAAACAAAGAAAAAAGGAGGAAAAATAAAAAACAACTTCTTCGAGGGCCTCTCTAGGTTTGAAAAGTTTTCTTGCAGAATTTCATTGAATGAATTATCAATGCTCTTATGAGTCTCTTCGCCTTCTGGGATACCAATTATCCAGATGTTTGGACATTTGATGGTATCTAGTATTCCTCCTATATTATTATCATTTTTGGGGGACAATTTTCTGTCTTTGTGGTGGATTTTTCTAGGCCAGCAATTTTCTCTTCTACATCTAAAATTCTATTTTCTGTATGATTTAGTCTGCTTTTAATACTTCCAAGGGAGATTTTGACTTCCTGTATTATAGCCTTCATCTCTTAACAGGTCCATTTGATTCTTTCTTAAAGTGTGTAATTCCTCTTTTAGATCTTGTAAGGATTTCCTCACCTCCTGGAACTCGTCATCTCCTTTCTCCTTTCTCTTCTGCAGTTCATTGTCTCTCTTCTCTTCCATCTCTGTTAGCTTCGCCATTATGAATATTCTGGATTCTTTATCAGACATTTCCATTGAACTGTCTGTGGATGAAGAGGAGCTATTCTTTTCCCTTGGAGGTGAGGTATTTTCTTGCTTTCCCATATTTCTTGTGGCCCTGCAGTGATTTCTAGTCATCTGATGGATGGTATGTTTCTTCCTAAACCTGAAGTTCAATCTGAACGTTCAGAAGTGTGCAGAAAGAGATGATCTAGAATCTCTTTGCCCTTCCATTTTGGTCCCTTTGTGCAGCAGATTCAGAAGACATTGAGGAATATGTTAACCCTAATAGTATTTGGATGTTTGGCTGTAGTTCCTTTAGATCTCTCTAGAAACACAGTGAATGGAGAATGAAAAGCACAGAGATGAGATAAAAGAAAAAGAAAAGGTAACACAGAGAGAGAAAACAACAACAACAAACAAGAAACAAAGAAAAAAGGAGGAAAAATAAAAAACAACTAAAAATATTATTTTTTTTAAAAAAAGGCAAAAAAATAGAAAACCACGTGGTGCTTTTTCTCAGGAGCCATGAAAGTGTCTTCTTCCGAAGGCCTGTCCCTTACTTCTCTTGGGTGGGAGGGAGAGAGGGGATTATTAACGAGATAAAGGTAAAGGAGGGGCTGAAAGATGAGAAAAGACTACCTTAAAAAATTTTTAAAAGAGGGGCCAGCAGGTGGTGTGGTGGATAAGGGTGCTGGATTCCCACATGGCCAACCATGGTTCAAGTCCTGGACCTGGTGGCTTGCTTTCTCACTTTCCCTTTCTCTCTCTCTTCTATCTCTCTTTCATCAACTAAAGGAAAAAATAACAATAACAAGTGGAAATAAATAAATAAATAATTCTTTTAAATATTTTAAAAAGAAAAAATTACTGCAGTTAGCGTAATGGCTATGTCGCTGGACTCCCAAGTAGTCAACCACATGGAGGGACTTCCTACCACTTGAATTTGTGGGCTGGAGGCTGAATTATCAGTAGAAAAATCTTCATTTCTCTTTTTTCCCTTACATTACTGGTTCTCAGGGTCCATGAAGGTGTCTTCTTCCAAAGGCCTGTCCCTTGCCTCTCTATTTACTTATCGATTTTAAAGAGATTTTTGCTATAGGGCGTGTGCACTTGCCAGAAAGACAGAGAGAAACAGAGAGACAGAAAGTGAGAAATCACCCTCCAAGGGTATGGCCATGCTGCAATCCCTTCTCCTCCGTTATCCTCTCACCCAGCATAAGTTTTAAGCTACCGGGTCTAGGACTCGAACCGTGGTTGACTGCATGGGAGTCCAGCGACGTAGCCATTAGGCCATCTGCTGCCCGTCCCCACCCCCTCCCCGCCAAAAACTGTATTTAAATGAATAGATCAACATGAAACTGCAAGGAGTTCAGGGGTCTGTTAAAAGGGGACAAAGGGAAAACTTTTCATAAAATATTCACTGAAGCAAGACAAAAATATTCGATTGATTAAAGTAAGAAATCCCTAGTCAGAGATCAGTTGGTGGTTTCTGACTGTTAAAGTCTCTAGTTGCAGGCTACTTGGTATACCGTTTCTGATTGGTTAAGCTTAAGTTTTGTTTTCCTAGCCATGACCACTCACTATGAATTGGGTTTCAGTTTGCTCATGTAGGAACTCAGGGTGCTTGAGCCACTGCAGTCTATTGGCCTCCTAATTATTTTTTGATGTCTGTAAGAAAACTACTCTAGATTAGGAACAGTTCACCAAAAAAGAAATAAAGGGAATAATTCCTTAAGTCCATAAGTGGTTTGGAATTTTGTATGTTCCCACTAGCCAGACTTGAAGACCTCATAATCCATAGGACATCATTTATTCAGAAGGGTTTTCCTCATTAGTGGGATATAATTAACCCTAAATTAAACACAACTCTGATCCTGCCTTACAAAGCTTAAAATCAAGAACTTCAAAGATCAAACTGTTGACAAGTAACTATGTTGCAGAATTAAAATCAATATATGGAACCAGCAGATGGCATAATAGTTGTGTCGCTGCACTCCACATAGTCGACCATGGTTTGAGTCCCAGACCCAGAAGCTTAAACTCACACTGAGAGCATGTGAGTGCATGCCCGAAGTCCCAAGAGGGGAATGGAGGAGAAAGGATTGCAATGTGGCCATCCCCTCTCGGGGGTGATTTCTCAGTTTCTGTCTCTCTCTCCCTCTCTCTCTGTCTCTCCAGTGAGTGCATGTGCACCTTAGCAAAAATCTCTAAAAAAAAATCAATATATGAGATTTACAGAGATACAAAAATGTATTTCACTCAATGGGCAAAACTTAGACTGTCTGGCATCCAATTAACAATCATCAGGCCTGCAAAGAAACAGGAAAATCATATAACTCATCATGAGGAGTAAAGCCAACCAATCAAAACTGACCCAGAAATGACAAATATGGTAAAATTAAATGAGGACATTAAAGCAGATATTAGAACTGCATTACATTGGAACCAGCAGATGGCGTGATGGTTACATCGCTGGACTCCCATGTAGTTGACTGTGGTTTAAGTCCCAGACTCAGAAGCTTAAAGCTCATGCTGGGGGCATGTGTGTGTATGCTCAACATCCCGAGAGTAGAATGAAGTAGAAGAGACTGAGAGATGGTCATCCCCCCTGGGGAGTGACTTCTTGCTTTCTGTCTGTTTTCTCAGTGAGTGCATGCACCCTATAGCAAAAATCTCTCAAAAGAAAAAAAAAAAAACAAAAAACTACAGTACATATATTCCAAAAGTTGGAGGAAAGCATGAACAAGTTTAGTAGAGGCATAAATTGGTCAGCAGTGGTGGCTCAGCAGTAATGTAGTGCTCCATGATAGTGGATGTGCATGGGAAAGTCCTGAGATTTCTCTGAACACACCAGGCACATGAGCCTAGGATCCCGACGGATTGAGGCAGGGGTGGATCACGGTTGGAAGACCTGATAGGGGATGCCTATCTCTCTTGTCCTCCCCATCTCATGGAAGAAATAGATAAGTAAAATAATAATAATAAAAGCAAAAACACCCAAATTAAACATCTAGAGATAGAAACCACAAAGTCTGAAATGAAAAATATGCATGGTGGGATTCATGGCAGATTAGACATTGCAGAAGAAAAGAACAGGAAACCTGAAAACATAATGAAAGAAACAATTCAAAATGAAATATATAGAGAAAAAAAGACTGAAAAACTAACAAACCAATTATTGTAGTAGTATGACTACCATATAATCACTTTAAATGGAAATTGTTGAAGGTCTCTAATTACATGAAAGAGATTGTTAGTGTGGTTCAAAAACAAGACTCAGCCTCTAATAGCTGAATGGCTTTAGAAAAGGTGACTGGTTGTATATACACACACAAACCACAATTCCAAGCGAGAAAAAAGCCTCTTTTTTCTTTCCCTAAAAACACATATCATATCATGGTTCAAGAAACATACTGAAAGAATCAACCCTAGTTAGTGTTATGCTAAGTTAAGTGGAGGGTCTTTACTCAGAATCCCATAGGAGATAAATGAGGATATTGGAACACTGAGTTGTCTATATACATCTGTATTGGTGAAGGCCAGTGGAGAGTACAGAAGTTGAGGAAGGGAGTAGCTCATCATAGCAAAGGAATGGGGTGAGATTGTGACACACAGTCTGAATGAATACTATTCCCAACAAGTTAAGGGAACCTAAAGAACTTGGGTTCTGCGTGGTGCAGGTGAAAACAAGAAGCAGTCAACCACAGCACACATGCTCCTTACCTCCTTTGGTTCTCACAGAAGCCCTGGAAATGATTATTTCTGGTTACCAATGAATAGATAAACACTAAGGCATTGCTATGGTAATAACTACTAAGTTTGTATTGCCAACAAAAGGATCCAGAAGTAATTTGAAATTCACTATTGTTTGTTGTTGCTTTTGCAACAAGTTTCTATGAAGTTCTCAATTGCCTTTTCATTTACTTCCTCTTTTACAACTCAAACTTTAATATAATTAAAGATTATTAATAATAATTTAGGGAAAAATAAATAAAAACTTAAAATTAACTGAAACCCATGCGACCTCAGGAAACAAGGTGTTGAAAATAAGAATAAAATGTTTTCTTAATACATTTTATTTCTTTTGTTCCAAGGCAACAAAAACAAACAAAAAAAACCTTTGAAATGCATTACTTTACAGTCATAAACACAATAAAGCTCTTTTTATTTGTGGAGAAATTATTTTTTAATGGTCATTCATCTGAGGAGTTCTCTCTTCAGATGACATTCGGCAAAGTTAATTTTACTAAATACGAAGTGTATTTCATCAAGTACAAAGTCAATAGTAGATTTATTGATTAATTTTTAATACCAGAGAGTGTGTACACTCACCAGAAAGCAATAAAAAGACTGGGAGAAGAAGAGGGAGAAAGCACTCCCTGATGGGAGTGCTTCATTTCTCCAACCTGCTGGGATTTAGGGCACACACACACATAATACACATTTTTCATGGACTTTTTGAAGACTCCTCATATTTATACCACTTAGAAAGTATTCCTATTAATGACATATGAGATAGCAACTGCATTACATGCTGTCTAAAAATTTAAAAAGTTAATCTTTATAATGAGATCAGTATGTTTAGTACATGATCCATGGGATGTCAGTAAAGGACAGAGTAGGCTTGGGATTTTATCCATTTTGTTTATGTAATCCAATCCTTGTTCTAGGACAATTTTTAAATTTCGCAAATAGTTCTGTTTTGCTCTATTATATAAATGTATTTTTATGTTCCCAAATTGGCCAACAGAGTTGCTGAAATATGATGACTTGAATTTTGAAAACAAGGAGCTAATTAAAAGTTGATCAAGGTGGGCCAGCAGGTGGCATGGCAGTTAAGGGTGCTCGACTCTCATATGGCGAGATCATGGTTCAAGTCCCAGACTTGGCTTCTCAGTTTTCCTCTGTCCCTCTCTGGTCAAATTAAAAGAATAAATAAAGTTAAATAAAATAATTATTTTTTTAAAAAATTATTTAATTCCATTTTTTAAAATTTGACAAGAGACAGATAGAAAAAGAGAAAAGGAAAGAGAGAAAGCAAGCCCCCAGGTCCAGGACTCGAACTGCAGTCAGCCATGTAGGAGTCCAGCATTTTAACCACCATGTCACCTGTTGGCCCCAAATAAAGTTAATTCTTTAAAAAAAGAAGAAAAGTTGATCTGGGGGCCAGCAGGTGGTGTGATGGTCAAGGCACTGGACTCCATGGCCAATTGTGGGTCAAGTCTTAGACCTGGTGGCTTACTTTCTCACTTTCCCTCTCTCTGGTGAACAA
>NW_006202465.1:303485-304197 GCF_000334495.1 Tupaia belangeri chinensis | reverse complement strand
AATTAGCTCTGATGAGTGAAGAGGAGAGATAAAATAAACAAACATAGCAAGATAAACATGTTTTCTTGGCAGGTGCTTTGAAAAAGGCAGTGTTTCTCTTAAGATGGTATGACTTTGTGATGACTAAATATAAGAGGAAGTTAGAAAAATTTACAAGTGGTATCCTTGGATGTTTGGATGACAGTTTTGTTTATATTTTTTCTATATTTTATGCATAATCAATCATCTTTTATTACATAATTATAAAAAGTATTACATTTAAAAAATCTCTCAGAGAAACTTCTAAAAAGATATTTTTGACAAGGTCTTGCCATGTCACAATCCTCCTGCCTTAGCCTCTAAGTTAACAGCTAGAACCACAGGTGCACATTACCAGGCCTGACCTATTTAGATTGCTCCAGGAATTGAACCTGGGCCTCCCATGCAGGCCCAGCCTCACATAACAGCACCCTGCTGCTTGCACCATCCTGGCTGGGTCATCACAGAATCTTTTAAAATATCGGTATATAAAAAAACCACTCACATAGACACAAAAATGTAAAATGTTGTTATAGTTTATTATAATTTACAATTGTGAAGTAATCCATTAATAAACAAATTAACAATTAAATGCATTATTGTTATTAAATATCTACTATATTAGACACTACTAGAAACTGAACTCTAGAGCAATTAAGACAAAAGGGGGGGGGGGCAGCAGGATGCGTGGTGG
>NW_006202465.1:301941-303422 GCF_000334495.1 Tupaia belangeri chinensis | reverse complement strand
TTTCGTTCCTACTTTCCCTCTCTCTCTCTGGTCAAATTTAAAAATAATAATAATGAATAAAATAAAATAAGTGTTTAAAAAAAGACAAAATGGGGAGGAGCATAAGCTGGCATACACATGATAATGCCTAACTTATTTAATAATTTTATAATTACTTTTTAGAAAGAATTAATTTATTTTTTAAGTTTTATTTATTTATTTAAATTTAACCAGAGAGGGACAGAGCAACAGAGCAAGACAGGAAGAGAGAGAGAGAAAGTGAGAAAGCAAGCCACCAGGTCTGGGACTTGAACCATGGTCGACCCTGTGGGAGTCCAGTGCCCTAACCACCACGCCACTTGCGGCCCTTGATTAGTTGGTTTCTTAAGAGAGATTGTTATACGGTGCATGCACTTGCCAGAGAGACAGACAGAAAGCAAGAAATCACTCCCTTGGGGGGTGGCCAGGCCGTAATCCCTTTTCCTTCATCCTCCTCTCTGGATCTTGGGCACGTATGCACATATGCCTGGTGTGAGGTTTAAGTCACAGGGTCTGGGACTTGAACTGTGGTTGACTACATGCAGTCCAGCAACATAATCATTACACCATATGCTGGTCCCTATAATTACTTATTAATAATAAATTCATGATAGTGCATCAATTTAAAAGGATACTTAGGGGCTGGCAGGTGGCGAAGTGGCTAAGGGCCCTGGGCTCCCACGTGGCCAGCTTGCTTTCTCACTTTCTCTCTCTTTCTCAGTCCTTCCCTCTCTGGTCAAATTACAGTAAGCAAATAAAGTTAAATAAAATAATTACTTTAAAAATATAAAATAAAAGGGAACCAGCAATTAGCGTAATGGCTATCTTGCTGGACTCCCACATAGTCAACCGTGGTTCGCATCCCAGACCCGGTGGCTTAAAACTCATGCCGGGTGCTGGGAACCAGCAGTTAGCGCAATGGCTATGTCGCTGGACTCCCACGTAGTAGACCACGGTTCACGTCCCAGACCCAGTGGCTTAAAACTCACGCCGGGCACGTGGGAGTGCATGCACAAGATCCCGAGAGGAGAATGGAGGAGAAGGGATTGCAGCATGAGCATCCCCCCTGGAGGTTGATTTCTCACTTTCTGTCTCTATGTTTCTCTCTGTCTCTCTGGCGAGTGCACACGCCCTATAGCAAAAACCTCTCCAAAATAATAATAATAATAAAATAAAATAAAAGGATACTTAGATGAAAATAGTACTGATTTAAATATGGATATACATTATTTAATATTGTTCAATTTTAAGAATGCTCTATTTTGGAAATATATATTCATTATGGAATCAAGTAAGTAAGGCAGTTTACATCATGATTTTGTAAATGGCTTTCTCTGTGCCTCTGTTATCAACACTCAGATGCATCAGAATCACCAAGGGAACTGTAGAAACTAATTCCTGATTCAGGTGATTCAGGGGTTAACAACGGTGGGTTGGGACTGGGACATACAAGAATTGGCCTT
>NW_006202465.1:297496-301891 GCF_000334495.1 Tupaia belangeri chinensis | reverse complement strand
GGGTCTATATTCCCCCAAACATTAATGTACACAGGTTTAAAAACTGTTTACAGGGTTGGCCCCAAAGTGCAGTGGTTAAGGGAGCTGGATCCCTCAGTCTACTGTGGTTAGAATTCTGGCTCTGGTGGCTGGTTTCTGTGTGCTCAAAATGCTGCTGGGAAGAAGGAATAGATAAAAAAGGATAGTGGTGTAAATATGTCCCCCTGCGGGTGGGGAGGGTGGTGCTTTCCCTCTTGCTCTCTAGATGGCGAGTGCACATGCTTGGGCAGTTATAAAAAAAGTTTACAAACTTTGCGGTTAGATTTTTCCTTTCTATGTTCATTTGAAAATTATATACAAGGGGAGTCTTCAAAAAGTTCATGAAAAATGTTATTATGAGTGACCAGCCCATGGCCTCGTGGTTAGAGGAGCCAGATTCCATGTGGCCAACCATGTGATTTGAATCCTAACTCCAGTGAACTGAGAAACATGCCACGTATGTGTGTACACATGTCCAAAATCCTGACACGATGGAGAACTGCAGTGTAACCATGTCCCACTAGGGAGTGCCTTCTCCCTTTCTTCTCTCTGGTAAGCACATGTGCCTTCCGATGCCAATAAAAGTGTATTGTGAAAAATTATGCATGGATTTTAATTTTTTTGTGCCCAAATAAACTCATACTTTAATTCCGTTTTTTCATTAACTTTTTCAAGCCCCTCGTGCTTTCCAGGTAAGTAGTTATTAGCTTTAGGCCACTTACAATAAATAACAGTATTAGGAAGTCAGGAAAGTCATGATGTATTTTTCTATGCAAAACTCTATTATTGTTAACTAATTGAAATAATCTAATATCTAGTATGTCTGTTAAATTGGGTGAGCAAGCCTGCCAAATCTCTTTTGAGAATATCCATGCCAGGGTTAGAAACACGGGGAAATAAAACCTTCAGCCTGTTTGGGTCCTGGAGACTTGCAGTAATGCAATCTGAGGTACACCCCCAGTGAAACACCTAGATGTTAATCTCCTCAGCTAGATCTAGTGCATTTGTGTCTGAGTTATCTGAAGAGGAGGGGCATTAAAAATAGAATCAGACCCTTTCTGAACTGCCATCAGTGGTGGGACTGCCACCAACATGCAAATTTTTGTAAAAACCCTTACAGGGAAGACCATCGCCATCGAAAGTGAACAGTTAGATATAATAGAAAATGTAAAAGCCAAAATCCAAGGTATTGGAGAAAGGAATTCCTCCTGACCAGCAAAGACTGATCTTTGCTGGCAAGCAGCTGGAAGATGGGCAAACTTTGTTGGACTAAAACATCCAAAAGGAGTCCATGCTTCATCTCCTGTTGAGACTTCATGGTGGTGCTAAGAAAAGAAAGAAGTTGGGGGCAGCAGATGGAGTGGTAGTTGGGATGCTGGACTCCCACATAACTGACCACGGTTTGAGTCCCGAACCTGGTGGCTTGTTTTCACACTTTCTCATGAACGCACATGTCCTATAGAAAATTAATAATAAAAATGATAAATAAAATTAAATTAAAAACAAAAAAGAAAGAAGTCTTATACCACTTACAAAAAAGAACAGCATAAGAGAAAGAAGGTTAAGCTGGCTGTCCTGAAATACTACAAGGTGGATGAAAATAGCAAAATTAGTTGCCTTTGATGGAGTGCCCTACAGATAAATGTGGTACCGGAGTTTTTATGGCCATTTGACAGACATTATTATGGCAAATGTTATCTTGACTTACTGCTTCAACAAACCAGAAGACAAGTAATTATGTATGAGTTAATAAAAGAAATGAACTAAGCTTTTAAAAAAAAAGTAACATGGGCCAACAGATTGCATAGCGGTTACATCGCTGGACTTCCACATTACCAATCATGGTTTGAGTTCTGGACTCCATGGTTTGAAAATCATGCCGGGCACGTGTGTGCGCCTATGATCCTGAGAGGAGAAAGGAGAAGCGATTGCTGTGTGGCCATCTCTCCTGGAGGGTGATTTCTCGCATTCCCTCTCAGTGCCTCTGTACCCACCGCACACATACACACAAGAACATGCACCCTACGGCAAAAAAACCTATTTAAAACAATATAGAATCAGGAGGACCAGCAGATGGTGTGATGGTTACGTTGTTGGACTCCCACATAGTTGACCACAGTTCAAGTCCCAGACCCAGCGTGTGCCCAAAGTCCCAAGAGTGGAGGAGAATAGACTGCTGCGTGGCCAACCCCCGGGGAGGGATGATTTCTTGCTTTCTGTCACTGTCTCTCTGGCAAGCGCATGCGTCCTATAGCAAAAATCTCTCTAAAAACAAACAAAAAAGAATCAGAATGGGCTACTTTGCTAAGAACCAACGTAAGTCCAAGAACCATAGGAGTTGTACTCACCTGGATAAATTTAACTCTGAAATTGTTAACATATTCTCTACATTTCTAGAGGTCAAAGGAGACATTTGGTTTACCAGGGACACCATAATAATCAGTAGGTTTTATTACCTTGAGGACTGTAATATGTCACTGACAGGAACAGAACCAGGACTCAGAAGAGAAAATATTGGGTAGTCGGAAAAGTCATGATGCATTTTTGCATAGAAAAATGTGTTATGACTTTCTGATAACCCAGTATGTCCAACTAACATGCCACTCATCAGAGAAGCAGGGATGTAATGTAAGCAACAGAGGAATGACATGGAGGAACCCACCTATTTTTGCTGTCTGTGCTTGTGAGCATGGGTGAGAACTCTCTTCAGTCTTTTCCGAATATCTGATGGGGCCTGGGTTCTGTTAAATGCTGGAGAGTTGAGTAGGAGCCAGCCCAACACTGTCCCACACCTCATTTGTTCCATTTAGCAGCCCTGTAAGACAAGCACTGGTCCCCATTTCGCATAAAAAACATACTCTTTAAAGAAATGTATCTGTAATAAAGAGAGGGTTTGGGGCCGGGAGGTGACATGGTAAAGGCGCTGGACTCCCACATGGCCGAGTGTAGTTCAAATCCCGGACCTAGAAGCTTGCTTTTTCACTTTCTCTCTTTCTCTCTGGTGAGCATATGTGCCCTATAGCAATTACAAAATAAAAATAAATTTTAAAAAAATAATAAAAAGGGTTTATTTTCCCAGTTAAGATGGGAAGATATTTAAAATTTACTCTTCTTTAAAATCAGTGAACCAGTAATCGTTATGTATCTGCATTACCTTCGTAGATTCATTGAAAAATTAATTTCATTGCTTCTCAAACTCCAAATGAAAGAAAGAAAAAAGTCACATATCTTACTACATAGAAATGTGCCACAAGTAAAACTCTGGTGTATCTGATTTCAGATTTTTTTTGTTCATATTACATATTACTATACATTTTCTTAAATGAGACAATAATAAAAGTAGAGATTGCTTTCTATTTGCTTTATTAACTTTACATTTTCCATGCAAATGGGTGAAACTCTACTGCTGACAGAAACTTAGACTGAGTGCAAAGGCAATCTCCAAATAGAAGCTGAAAACACAAGACCCACCTGACACATGGAAATAACAGAAGGTTCACAGCAAACCAATTGGTAAAGGTGGATCAGAACAATGCAAGGAAAAAGAAAATGGTGGGAATCACAGTATTAACCTCGAGGAAAACGGCAGGAGTCAAGGCATAAGGCAAAATTCATCATGATGGTCATGGTGATTAGAGAGCTCCCCCATAAGGATACGCAGACAATTCCTCAATTGCAGCTCCCTAAGTTTTCTCCTGATTTCTCTCATCTCCTCCATGAACATTTCCATATCATCTCCATCTCCACCCATCCCATCATTGAGCTGCCTATTGGGTATGGCCCACCGAAAATTAGGGGCAAGTCGGGGAGCCTGTCCCCGTCTATTATTTCCAGCAGGCTGATGGCCTTCTCCTCCTAAAGGGCGGTCTTCCTCTCCATTCTGCATGGGCTGCTCCATTTCTTTGTTTTCCTGGTGAATATTTGCCAAGATGAGATTTTTTTTTTTTCTGGTTATTTTGCTTTTAACACAAGACAAAGGCAAGGGCAGAGCCTGAACGTTCTGTGCTCTGAACAGCAGGATTCAGAGCCTGGTTACCAAAGGTTTTTTAGACCTGCATTTTTCCCGTACCTTGAAAAGCTTTTTGAGCCCTCTAGGGGGCCTCCAGTTCGAGCCCCTCCCTTCATCTCTCCCCTCCCTCCCCCAAAGCCCACCATTTTTCTTTTCCCAGGATTCTTTCCCACAGCTCAGCAGGCACCAAAATGGAGGACTGTGAATGGGGGGAGGTCGCGGGGGGGGGGTCTCAGCCAGGGCTTTTGGCACGTTCCTCTCCCCGCCCCCCAGGAGTGTCCCTCGCACCTACCTGGGCCTATCCTTGCTGTCTCCTCCTCCTCCGGATCCTTCTGAAGTGCGCCGCCCCGACGCTTGGCACGCAGACC
>NW_006202465.1:294770-297409 GCF_000334495.1 Tupaia belangeri chinensis | reverse complement strand
CCCTCTTCCTGTGCCAGCAAGCAGCCGCCGCCCTGGCCGGGGCTCGCGGACCCCGGGGCCCTTACCTGCTCCGCTTTCCCCGGGCCGGATGCCAGCCCGCCGTGCGCAGGGCAGCGGGGAGCTGGGAGCCAGACGCGAGTGACGACTGCACCGAAGGCTGCGTCGCTCTGCAGCTCCGGGTCACGTGAGGGCCGCGCGTCAGCGCCAAGCTCGCCCCCCAACTCTGGCGTCCAGTAGGAACCCCCCCCCAACCTCCCACTTCCCGCCACATGCACACGCACATATTCTCCTCTTCCCCGCCCATGCGTGCACCAAGCCCCAGCGCACACCGCCTGTCGCTCATCTCGGTCCTCTCCAATCTGAGGCCCCACAAGTGGCATCACCGCCCTGCGATGGAGTTTACCGGTCTCTGGTTACTATGGAGGGTACACATCATTCTTCACCACCGCCTCCTCCCGCCTCAGGTCTTATCTTTGGTCTTTCTGCTTTTTCTCCGGTCTTCCTTGGCCACGTGCTTCACCACCACCACCACCCGCCCCATCCCCCTAAGCACACACCTTGCACAAACAGCTACCAATGCCCACCGTAGCTCTTGCAGGCATACCTACCTCTCTAGGAGATTTAGAATGAAGGCTGAGGTGAAGAAGCAGGAAGGGACCTGTTAGGCAAGGAGGTGGATGGAGTGGGCTTGATATGCTTCTCTTTACCCCGCCCTTTAAAAGAGTATGCCTCAGAGAATTAGGAATGACCAGTTTTAATTTTTGAGATAAATACTTCATCCTGCAGACAACGCCTCAGTGATTTATGTTCACCTGTTCCACGCAGAGAATATTTTCTCTGGATTAAGAACGGGAAGAACATCATCACTCAGGGAATATACTAGCTTATTTCATACGTTCATTTAAAAAGAAAAAAAAAAGGAGATGCTCTTTCTGAATACAATTGGTGTCTTCAAGAATTTCCAGGGAGAAGTCTAGCTGTCATAATTTGATTATTTTATGTAATGTGATCATTTATGTGATTTTTTGATACTACAGTCTTAGAGAAAAAGAGCTTGTTTAGAGACTAGCAGATGACAATGGTTTTGTCCCTGGACTCCCACATGGCCGACCATAGTTAGAGTTCCAGGCCCAATGGCTTGAAATTCACACCCGGTACCTATCCCTGCCTGCTGCCTAAAATCTCAGAGGAGAATGGAGAAGGGATCCTGGCATGGCCATCCTCCCTTGAGGATGATTTCTCACTTTCCATCTCTGTCTCTTTCTTTTCTCTCTGGAGACTGCATATATGCTATAGGGAAAAAAAAAAACCAAAAAACAAAAAAACAACTCTCCTTAAAAAAAAAAAAAAAGAGCTTGTTTAAATTACCTGCATTCCTTTCCAAACCTTTCAAGTAACCTCTGCAAATATCTTCTCGGAATGAGCTCAGCACTTAAGTATGGAATGTGCATAAATTGGTCTCAAAGTCATCTACATTTTTATGTGAATGTTTCAGAAAAATATTAGAAATAAGCAAGGAGTGTCTGAAACAACCAAATTTGAGACTAAAGTTCATCCTGAGTGCAAATGTTTCTTTCTCAAACTTGAAATCATTTCTTTAATAGAAATGTCTTTAGGAAAATGGCATTGTTATGCAAACTATTTAGTACCTGTTGCTTATGATAAAGGAAGCCAAAGTGTTAATAAACAGCACTGAAGAAATAGGACAGACAAATGTTTACTAACTCTGATTTTTACCTCAAACTCCTATATAATCTCCTACCCTGCTAAACTAGGTGGGGCACCGAATAAAGGAAAAGTATAAACCTAGTGCAAACATAGTTTGATGTTTTGGAGAGACATATTACATATAAAATTATATATATAGGGTCATCAGAAAAGTCATGAGACATTTTCACATATAAAAACATTCAGTTTAGGAGTTTAGGGATAGCTACAAGATGGTAAGTTTCACTTCTCATTCCTTTGGTGGATATCTGCTTCACCACTGGGATTTTGAGCTACCTAGATGCTATTGGAGTCTTGTAAGAGTACTATGGAAAGATGATGTGGTGGTGTGGTCATGTGGAGACAAGGCCAGGATTGTCCTTTTGAAGTTCCTAGTTCTGAGAAGCATGAAAAGTATTAAATATTATCATGTCTGCAGGTGTAAGTTGGAGCTAGAGCTGAGAAGAGGAAAGTTATTGAAATACAGTCTTTAGGGCGAAAAAAAGAAGAGACACCTTCATGGCTCCTGAGAACTAGCCATTTTGAGGGAAACAGAGAAATGAAGATTTTCCACTGATAATTTGGCCTCTAGCACACAAACTATTGGAAATATTTAGACTAAGTTCATCAGCAAATCAATTAAATGGAGGGGAAAGGCATAGAAAGCAACCATGGATACCAGAGACAGTGTGGGAGGAGGGTGGGAGATGGCAGAGGGTGAGGGATAGGGAATCAAGGATGAAAAAAAAAAGCAAAATATATAGGACATAAGGAATGGAAAATTATTTGTTGATAACACATATGTTGATGTGCTTGATTGAGCCCATATACAGTGTATTCAGGATGGAAAATTCATTTTGTATGCTGTAATGATGTATAGTGAATTAATGTAAAAAAAATGTAAAGGGAAAAAAATAATAGAAACAAAGTAG
>NW_006202465.1:285017-294753 GCF_000334495.1 Tupaia belangeri chinensis | reverse complement strand
ATGTCACTATCTAGGAGTCACACGCAGGACACAGCCCAGTCTTCCAAAGTGCCACCCAAGTCTAAAGGAGCTGCTTACATATGAGCCCTTATCAGCAGGCTCTATAGAAATCAAGCTTGAGCCTCAGTGATGGTTAATCACATGGGATAGCAATCTTATTCTAGGTAGCCGGGTAAAGAGAGATTATTTATACCCCTCCTCCAAAACTTTTTTTTTTTTGATAACTTGCCAGAGAAAGATGGGAGGGAGCACCCACTCCCCAATGGGGAATGATCACACAGCTGTCCCATCTCCTCTATTTCTCTATCTTGTCAGGATCCTGGATGCACAGGTATCTACGTTCAACATATTCCTCAAGTTGTCCAGTCAGGACTTGAACCGTGAGGTCGGCCATATGGACTTTGTTCCCTTAGCCGCTAGGCTGCAGAGCCAGCTCTAAACTTTCAAATCATCCTTTAAAGACACAAGAAAGGAGGAGACATGTGAGACAACAGAACACTTCTCTGTCATATATGTATTCCAAACATGGGAACCACCATTCTAATTTCTCCTGAAGGAACAAAGATGACTCCAAGTTAAAAGTGAGGGCCCTTGGGGACCAGCAGGTGGCGTGGCGGTTAAGGTGCTGGACACTCCCACATGCTGACCAAGGTTTGAGTCCTGGACCTGGTGGCTTGCTTTCTCACTCCCCCTCCCTCTCTCTGTGTCTCTCTGGTCAAATTAAAATAAATGAATGAATAAATACAATTATTTTTTTTTTAAAAAGTGAGGGGCCCTGACAGTGGTGCAATGGTGAGATGCAAAGCTCTGTGAGGCTGATCCATATGGGAGGGTTCTGAGTTTGCATCCAGCAACCTCCCTGGATACCCCAGGTGTATGCCCATGATCCAGGGCTGACTGAATCTGGGGATGGAAAGACCCAGTTAGGAGTTCTGTCTGTCTGTGTCCCTCTTTCTTGCTCATGAAAGAAGTGAATATGTAAAAAGATTGTTTTAGTAGCCAACCAGGGGACATGATGGTTAAGGCAGCTGGGTTCCACATGACCAACTGTGCAGTTCAAATCCCAGACCCAGTGGCTTGAAAAACACACCAGGCATGTGTGTGTGCATGCCCAAAATCCTGAGAGGAGGAAAAGGAGGACTGTGGCATGACCATCCCTTCTAGGGGTTGATTTCTCACTGTTTTCTCTCTCTCTGCCTTCTTTCTGTCTCTGGAGACTGACATGCTCTATAACAAATGGAAATAAAAAAGAAAAGATTTTTTAAGAATTAACTTTATTGGGACCAGCAGGTGGCGTGGCAGTCAAGGTGCTGGACGTTCCCACATGGCTTACCACGGTTCAAGTCCTGGACCTGGTGGCTTGCTTTCTCACTTTCTCTCTCTCTCTCTTTGTCTGTCTCTCTCTGATCAAATTAAAATAAATGATTAAAAAGTAAAATTAAATAAATAATTCTTTTAAAAAGAAGAATTAACTTTATTAATTATTATCATTATTTTAATTTGCTACAAAGTACACATACTCAACAGAGAGAGAGAGAAAGTGAGAAAGTAAGCTACCAGGTCCAGGACTCTAACTGCGGCTGCCCATATGTTAGTCCAGCACCTTAACCACCATGCCACCTGCTGGCCCCCCAAGAAAGATTGTTTTAAAAAGTGAGATTGGTATTTTAAAATGAATTAAACCAAATCTTTAACAGTCTGAGACTTTTAATAACTGACTTTTAATAATGACTGAAAAGTTGGAGAATAGGACTGGGCTATAATTAAAGAAGTCTTTTAACCCAATGTGAAGTTGTGGTGGGGAGGTGATTTTAAAAAGCACTATGGACATGGCTGTTGGAAAAATAAAAGTGCTTCATGATTTTACCTCAACCTTCAATCAAACTCATCAGGTTGGTGTTCCATCAGAGGAAGCTTATTTTTGCTGAAATCTGTATATGTGTTGTTGTGATATAGCTCACGTGTATTTAGACGAAGTGCACCCTATTGGACTATGGTTATTGTCCTATTTTCCTCTTGTTATACTCTCCTGAGGGAATGCTTAGCTTGGGAGAAGGTAGTCTGAGCCTTGGTGGGCTCTGTGCATATCTCTGTTCCTACCTAGAATAGCTATCTAAATGTCTTCCAAGTGTTCCATTGCTGTGCTATCTTCCATATGTTCCATTGCTGTTATTGTGGTTTTCTCTTTTTTCTCTAAATCTAAACACTTGTGACAAATTGAAACTAGAATTAAGAATAAAGGAATTGCAGCATGGCCATCTTCCCGGGGAGGGGGTGAATGTGAATTTTTACTTTCTCTCTCTCTTTATCTCTCTCTTTCTCTCTCCAGTGAGTACATGTGCTGCCCTATGGCAAAACTCTAAAAAAAATTATGAATATACAAAACTATGCCTACTCCAGTTTTCCAATAAGCTATGGTCATTATAACTTTGATGTCAAGATATGCAGAATGGGGAACAGACCTAATGACATTTTGAGAAGGTCATTGTAAGAGTTTGGATGATTTGGGAGATAATGTACAAGGAACTAAAAAAAAGTTGTTGAAAATGGAATTAAAGTATGAGTTAACTTTGATTCATGAAACTTTTGAAATCCTTGCAGTGTTTTTATAATATGTATTTTCTTTGAACGATTTGAAGACCCCTCATAGTTACTTCATATTTGAGATCTACTTTAAATAATAATTAAAAAGCTGTGAGTATAAGATGTAAAACTTGTGATATAAGGTGTAAGTAGAAGCAACAAATGTTCAGCACCTCATTCTCTATTGGAGACCTAGGAAGTATTACGTTCTTTTTTTCAGGTACTGCAGATAATATCCTGAGTCACTAGAGGCCCATGACCACTCTTTACTGTTTATGACTCTGTGGAAAAGAAGCTATGCCTTATATTCTCCTAACTGATGACCTGATCTGGACTATGTATGGGCAAAGAGAACTCCTTGAACTCATCTAGATTCAGGCCTAGACTAGGACCATTCCTAGACTTCCTCCTGGACTTTGAGAGGAGCAGGACTTTAGAGGAGTATCAGATAACTCAAACAAAACTGTTCTTGAGGTCATTTTACCTTGCCTTACTGTTGCTATTATTCCCTTGTAAATTCCATTGCTAATGCCAAATGCAACAAAGGAGACTTGATCCTTCAGACATATTTAAAAGACAAAGAAGGAGCTAGCCCATGGCATGGTGTGGCATGGTGTTGAGGACTCTGGATTCCTACATGGCTGACTGTGGTTTGAGTCCTGGACCTGGCAGCTTCCTTTCTCATTTTCCCCCTCTCTCTGTCTCTGTCTCTCTCTGGTAAAAGCATGTGCCCTATAGAAAATTTTAAAAATTATGAATGAAATTAAATAAGTCAAAAAAATAAAGACAGAAAACAGAGGCCAGTAGGTGGCATGACGTTTAAGGTACTGGATCCCACATGGCTAGCTGAACTGTTTGAATTACAGACCAGTAGCTTGAAAATCATGCTGGGCGCATGTGCATGTATAAAATCCTGAGAGGAGGATAAAGGAGAAGGGATTGTGGCCATTCCCCTGGTGGGGGGCTGATTTTTCACCTACCTCTCTCTCTATCTCCCTCTGGCAAGTGCACAGGCCCTCAAGCAAAAACAAACAAAGATGGAGAACAAATTGGAGAAAAATACTTGAACCATAGATGCTATGGGGCTTAATTGTGTCCCTCAAAAAGATATGTTGAAGTTCGAGCCCTTATGGCTTGTGAATGTGACCTTATTTGGAAATAGGGTCTTTGCATAGTTAAGACGCTGTCATTAGGGTGGGCCCTAATCTAATATGACCAGTGTCCTTACAAGAAGAGGAAAACACAACGTAAGGATAGAGGCAGACATTGGAGTGATGCAACTTCAAGCCGAAGAATGCCAAGGATTGACAGCTACTCCCAGAAGCTAGGAAGAGGCAGGAAAAATTCTACTCAGAGTCTCAGAGGAAGTAGGGCTCTGAAAACATGCTAATGTTGGACTTTTAACCTCCAGGGCTTTGAGAGAATAAATTTCTGTTGTTTCAAGTCATCCCATTTGTGATACTTTGTTATGCTAACCCTAGGAAACCAACAATATATGAACAAAAATAAAGTTAACATCCATTTATGTTTAAAGATCTCTTACAAATTATGTACCAATAGAAAAATGAGCAAAGGATATGAATAAGTAGTTTACAAAACAAACAAACAAACAAACATGACCAATAAAATAAAACGTTACTTTAACAAGTAATAGTTGAGCATCTACCATGTGCCAGACACTGTTTTAGGCACTAGGGATACAGCAATAAAGAGTATAGATAGGGTTCTTTTCCACAAAGATCTTCCATCATAGTGGATATAAACATAAAACAAGTAACAAGATAATTTCAGATAGTTTTTGTTTACAACAATGCCATGAGTATGCTGGGCAATACTGTAGACTCTCCTGTTTTGTCATGATAACATTTGTGTGGCATTCTTTTTTTGAAAAGTACCCATTCCCTTGATGTCTACAATATCACCTTTCTTGTATATTTGCATGTATGTTGTCAAAGGAACCACTCCACGTTTTCCAAAAGGCCTAGAGAACATATATCGGGTGCCTCTCCTCTTTTCCCTTTCCCTTTGTGTTTGTCATTTTGGTGAATCACTGGAAGATGGCAGTTCCAGCCAAAAGCAAGAAACTATTTTTTATTCATGCTCTGAAGTTCATTTGGAGCCAAATACATACATATGTATTACATATACACAATATATATATTTTTTTCTATGTAACACTACAGGAATTCTTAAGATGTTCCTGAATGTTAAGCATTTAGACTGAGTTCTACTGGAAAAACTCACAAGTTTTTATTTTTTATTTTCTAACCATTTTTAATTTCCAATAGAATACAAATAGAGTGATAGGAAGAATACAAGAGTATTTGATAATTCTAGCACCTAGCAAGGTCCTAGGACCCCATAGGTTCTGTTGGTCCTGATGTTGAGATTCACATGGCCACAAGTAATTTTTTGGGATGAAGATAGGTGAACAGGAATGTGGTTGAACCAGTAGCACATATCCTATCAAAATGGGATGACCTCAGTTTACTTCTTGTCAATTGTCACAAGGTAATTCAGGCCCATTGTTGCTAAATATTTCTATTTATTTTCCCAGGAGATGTTAGACATGCAAAATCTCATATGAAATTCATTCCTCAAAAATGAGCAGGTGACATGGTAGTTAAGGTGCTGGACACCCACATGACTGACCACAGTTCAAATCCTGGACCTTGCTGCTTGCTTTTTTACTTTCTTTTTCTCTCTGGTGATCACACATATCCTATAGCAAATTAAAAAATAATAACAATAAATAAAATTAAATAACTTTTAAAAATAATCATTTTATTTTATTTTATTTATTATTATTATTATTTTAATTTGACCAGAGAGAGAGAGGGAAAGCATCTGCCATGTCCAGGACTCAAACCATGGTCAGCCATGTGGGAATCTAGTACCTTAACTACCATGCCACCTGTCAGCCTCAAAAACAAATAATTCTAAAACAACCAGTTTCTAATTGAGAATTCTTTTTTCTAAATGAATTAATTTTATTTATCATTATCATTATTTTAAATTTGCTACAGGGCATGTGCACTCACTGGAGAGAGAGTGGGGGATGGGGATTGGGCATGAGAAAGTAAGTGATCAGGTCCAGGATTTGAGGCATGGTTGGCCACGTGGATGTCCAGTGCCCTAACCACCACAACACCTGCTGTCCCCCTAATTTAGAATTCTTTATTAATTTTCTCACCTTTTCTCATATTTCTCCAACTCTGTTTAGCTGACTTGATAACACATTGTCTTTGTGACTATTATGCTCCTGTGGCTATCACTGACTCTTCCAGTTCTCTGCTGATGGGCACAAAACCACCCCAAAACTACTTGATGTAAATAAACTGTCTGATATTTATGTTCAAAGGCCTGGCGAGTAAGGGATTCAGAAAGTGCACAGTGGGACTGCTATTTTCTGTTTTTATAATGTTAGGGACCTCAGCTATGATGACTTGGCTTAGAGTAAATTGAAAACCTGTAGATTACTTAAACAGTTGGGTTCTGGAACAACTGAGACTGGGATGGCTGAAGGATAAGCTTGTCTAGGACTATCAGCCAGAAGATCCACATATAGCATACACAGCATGGACATTTCAGAAATTCAAAAGCAAATTTTTCCTGTAAATAAGGTGGGGGCAATATGGTCTGAAATAAAGAAGTTTGACCCGAGTTTGTCGGTCAAGGAAAAAGGGTTTATTTGAGCCAAAGTGTGACTACACATCCAAGAGGAAAGGCTTCAGAAAACTATAACCAATGCTCTCAAATGATGGAATTTGCGGTTTTCTTTCGTAGGGAATGGAAACAAAGAGAAGACAGAGGAATGAAAAAGTTACGAAGTTGTTTCTCAGGGATTTGTGTGACTCACATTAGTTAATTTTGGCACAAAGTTTTTGTGTCTATGAATTGCTTCAAGGTTGAGTTTCTATGACTACAATCTTGTGTGCTACATCCTGGAATACTAGAGTCAGCTCTTTCGACTCCCTAATAATCAGCATGCATGGCTGAAGTCTCTTGTCTGCATTCCTCTCAAGGCCTTATTAATTTTAAATGCCTTATTAATCTTAGCTCCTTTCTCAATGGGTAACAAACCACCTCAAAATTCACTGACATAAACTGGTATTTAGGTTCACATAATCTGTGAGCAAGGGATTCAAAAAGTACACAGGAAGAACTGCTCTACAATATCTGAGGCCTCAGCTACAATAATGTGGCTTAGGGTCAACTTGAAAGAAAATCTGTAAATGATTTAAACGGTTGAGTTCTGGAACAGCTCAAACTGAGATGGATGAAAGATAGACTTGTCTGTGACTGTCAGCCAAAGGGTCCACATGTAGCATATACAATATGACCATCTCAGAGCTTCAAAAGCAAATGTTCCTTAAAAATAAGGTAGAAGTGGGGCCAGCAGGTGGTGTGATCATTAAGGTGCTGGACTCTCACATGGTCGATCGCAGTTTGAGTCCTACACCTGGCCTTCTCACTTTCCCTCTCTGTCTCTCCCTGGTGAGATCATGTGCCCTATGGTAAATTAAATAATAATAAATTAAATAAATATTTATTAAGAAAAAGTTGGAAGTGATATGGCCTTTTATGACCTGACCTTGGAAATCATATAGCATGAGTTCTACTGTACTCTATTGATTGAAACTGTCATAAGCCATTTTCCAAAATTCAAGGGATAGAATAAAGATTCTATGTGTTGATGGGAGAAGTGCAAATAATTTTCAGTTATGCTTTAAAACTATCACACATTTTACTGGTAGGTACCTCTTACTGTCACTATGTTTTGCACTCCAGTTAGACAAGGAACTCAATCCATTAGTGTCACTTGTTTGATTACAGTTTTTAGGTGCAAAATAATTTTTGGCTAGGACCTAAAATGGTGTTTTCACAGCCTTGTTTCATTCATATTTTTCCTATTTGTAGGATTTCTAAGTAACTATTACTAGAAAATGGTTAGCATATTTGTTCATAATTACCTTTGTACTGATTGAGTATTAATGTGCAGTCATTAGAAAGCGCTGAAAATAAAATAAATGCTGGTTCCATGGCCTGGTGGTTAAGGGAGCCAAATCCCACATGGCCAACTGTGTAGTTCAAGTCCTGGATCTGGAACATTGAGAGACATGCTGGGTACATGGCCATGTGTGCCCAAAATCCCAAAAGGAGGGAGAGATGAAAGGGAAGAGGTTGCAGTGTGACCATTCCTCATTCGAGGGGGTGCTTTCTCCTCTACCTCTCTCTCTGACTTGTTCTGGCAAAGGTACATACTCTCTAGCATAAATAAATAAATAAATAAATAAATAAATAAATAAATAAATAAATGGTGAGAGGCCAAAAGTAGGCTCATAGAACAATGAATATATATATATATATTTTTTTTTTTTGAGAAAGATTTTTGCTATAGAGCATGTGCACTCGCTGGAGAGACAGAGAGAGAGAAAGAAAGAGAGAGAGAGAGAGAGAGAGAGAGAGAAATAACCTCCCAGGGTGTATGACCATGCCATAATCCCTCCCACTCCATTCTCCTCCCCTCTGCATTTTGGGCACGCACACACGCCCCCAGCATGAGTTCTAAGATGCTGGGTCTGCTTCTCGAACTGCAGTCAACTACATGATTGTCCAGCGACATAACATTATGCCATCTGCCGGTTCCAGAACAGTGGATTTTATAGCTATATTTTCTGTGCCCTTGCCTAATTTTGGAGTAATAGGGTAAGGTTTTTAATCTCAAGTCCTAAATCTTCACAGGACATGTATTGTCACAATTGTAACAACTAGAACAACCAGTTTCTGAGGGATAACTTCAGAAACATTTCAGTCCAAGAGTCTCATTTTATGAATTGAGAAACAGACACAGAAAAAAGTTTGCCCAAGTCACTAAATAAAACAGTGGTTGAACTAGAAGTAGAGGTCTACTGACTTCCAGTAAAGAAATCTTTTTCTTTTTTTCTATTTTTTTTTTAATCTACCTGTCTGTTTTCATAATGTCTTAACCAGTTTGGGTTGGTATAACAAAAATACTGTAGTTTGGGTGTCTTAAACATTTATTTTCTCATTTCTAGAGGCTGGCACGTCCAAGATCAAAGCACTAGCAGATTCGATCTCTGATAAAGGCCCACTTCTTGGCTTGCAAGTGGCCATCTTCCAGTGTCCTTATATGGTAGAGAGCAGAAAGCAAGGAAGTGGGCTCTCATTTGTCTCTTTTTATAAGGGCACTAATTCCATTCATGGAGGCCTCATCCTCAGGGCCGTCAAAAAGCCTCAACTCCCAATATCATCACGTTGGGAATTAGACCTTATGGATTTATTTGAACGATTATTTATTTAATTTTATTTGTTCTTATTAGTAGTTTCTAATTTCACCAGAGAGAAAGGGAAAAGGAGAAATCAAACCACCAGGCCCAAGAGTTGATCTGCAGTTGGCCATGTAGAAGTCCAGTGCCTTAACCCCCAAACCACCTGCTGGCCCTTAGGGATTAGACTTTAACATATGAATTTTGGGAGGACATTTAGTCCAAACCTCTGGGCCAGTTTTATGTATTTATTTATTTATTTATTTTTAGAGAGATTTTTGCTATACAGCACGTGTGCTTGCTGGAGAGACAAAGACAGAGGGACAGAAAATGAGAAATCACCCCCTGGGAGCATGGCCATCCCACAATCCTTTCTCTATCATGCTCTTCTTGGGATTTTGGGCCGGCATGTATGCACATGTGCTCAGCATGAGTTTCAAGATGCTGGGCCCAGGACTTGAACATGTGGAATCAGAAATGTAGGAGTCCAACGACGTAACCATTACGCCATCTGCTGGTCCCTAAAGATGCATTTCTGATGTTGGACATCAGGTGGCAATTACTTCTACATTCTAAATTGTCTCCAAGCTAAAGGTGACCTTTTTAAAAAAATTATTTTATTTAACGTTATTTAGTTTATTTATTTATTTTAACTTCATCAGACAGGGGCAGAGTGAGAGAGAGAGAGAGAAAGTGAGAAAGCAAGCCACCAGGTCCGGGACTTGAACCATGGTCGGCCATGTGGGAGTCTAGCATTCTTAATCACCATGCCACCTGCTGGCCCTGTCCTTTTTTTTTTTCTTAAAGAATTATTTTATTTAACTTTATTTATTTTATTTATTTATTTTAATTTGACCAGAGAG
>NW_006202465.1:280981-284806 GCF_000334495.1 Tupaia belangeri chinensis | reverse complement strand
TATATATATTAATCATTGCTTCTTAAAAAAATTTCCAGAGGACACATGCACTTGCCAAAGAGAGAGAAAAAGAGAGAGTGAGAAAGAAAATGAGAAAGTATCCCTCTTGGGCATGGTCATGCTATAATCCCTTCTCCATCTCTCTCTCTCCCTTTGGGATTTTGGGCATGTGTGCACACATGCCTGGCATATATTGCAAGCCACCAGTCTGGGACCCTAATCATGTAATCGGTCATGTGAGATCCAGCCACATGAGATGGCCCAATTATTGCATTTAATCATCTCAAAAATCCGCTGAGGTAGGTGCGAATACTATTTCCCATTTTACAAATAAGAGAATTGTAAGACAGTAAAGCTAAGCAACAGGTAGGAAGAGACAGAACAGGAATTCAAACTCATATGGGCTAGTTCCTAGGTCTGTGCTCTTAACCACTACACAGTTTATTTATTAATAAGTCCCAAATCAATATCTTATTTATTCTTTCACTTGTTCAACTTTTATTATTTGTTATTTTCTGTGCTATGCACTGTCTGCCCATATCCACTTCTCAATTTCAGTGCCAGAGTTCTAAGTTCTGATTAGCAGAGCACAGCTCTGTAACTTGATACAAATATAAGAAACGTACATTCAGTTTCATCAATATTTATTGAGTTTGTACTATGTGCCAAACAAAGTCTTGAAGGTATAAAAGAGAATAAGATAGATCTAGCCTCATTTTCACAGAGCTCATAATTTACTGGGAGGAAACCAGAAGTTGAGTGTGGTAAGTGCAGAAGGGGCACTTTGGAGTAAAGAATAACAGAATTAACCCAGTTACCAGTGAAGTCTTCCAGGAAGAAGTAACATGTAAGATATTGATTTCTGGCATGACTGCGTGAAAATCTCTATGAACCTGTGCTCCAGTCAAGCTGGTAAAAATGATAAACAAAGCAAACCAGTTAAAGCCTCTGGAAATGGCCTTAAGGACATGTACAATGAAGAAACATTAATTCAAGAAAATCTACACTGTAAAGTTATATGCAATTCAGTGTAATATAAACAAGATTATGATGACAATAAAAAAAAAAGAAAATCTACAAAAACTCTAAGGTGAGAAATTGTGGTATTTGAACTTAAACCTCTCCCCACCTCCTTACTCCCAGCTCTTGTGGTGGGAGGGGGGGGTGGTGGAGGTGAAGTCTAAACTGCATTCCTAATTGGACATCCTCTCCCTGCAGTTCCCAGTTTGGAGCTTTCTTCCTGACAGGGATGTCAGCATTTCTCACCCTGCCCCCCACCTACCTGTTACTGAGGCCAAGTTCCAGATGAGAGGTAGAGACGCTTTTCTTCCATACAGCCCCTGCTGATGGAATGCCCCACTGCTAAGCACACCTGGGGTGTGGCACTTCTGAGAATGCTGGGAGCTTGATCATCCTTGCCCTGGCTTGTGAAGCATGGTTGTACAATATGGGAAGCTGAGAGGACCTCAGGCTGTTGTCTCCCCTCCCACCACTAAGAGGAAGCAAATGCTTTCCCAGTAGAAACGAATATTTCTTTATATTAAGATGTCCCAGTAGAACTTACTTTATTTGTTAATAGAGGATGGAGTTAAAGCCAAAGGTACTCCAATAACTGGGCGCTGTGGTCGGGGGCAACTGGGAAGTGATTTATGGATTTGGTGAAGGTAGGTTGGTTAACTTGTCTGGCTGGACTGTAAAAAGGAGCCAGAGATGGCTGGGAGTTGCTCTCCTGTCAAAAAAAAATATCAAACACTGATCTTGGGAAATGTGCTTTCACCGGAGCCCACATTTGATTGCATTAGTCTGCAGAGCAATTGATGACTATGGGGCATTATTGAAAATACAAGGCCGGTGGTGTGGTGGTTGAGTTGCTGGACTCCCACATGACCGACTATGGTTCGAGTTCTGGACCCGGTGGCTTGCTTTCTTACTTTCTCTTTCTCTCTGGTCAAATTAAAATAATAATAAATACAATTAAAATAAATTTTTAAATAGAAAGAAAATATAAGACCAATCAGTTAGCAATTAGAGGAGTGTGAACGGTGTAGGACCTTGCAGGGGGGGGCAGAAATACCCAGGGAATGCGGTAGTATCAAGGGCAAGAATAAGGGAGGCTGGCAGGCATAGGAGAAGAACATAAAGGTGATATCCAAGTAATAGCAGCTTGGGTTGTTCTTCGGCATGAATGAAAACTACTTTCTCTGCCCTCTCAAAAAGGTGCAAGAAATCTCTAGAGAGTTGGGATCCTACATGGGCAGAGAGGGACAAAATCTTGTCAAACATAGCTCACAGTTGTTATTTTTTTTTGGCCCCCATAAGATCCCCGTGAGATCATTTTTATTTTATAGACGAGAAAAGATGTAAAATTTATTCTTCTAGATAAGTGGTCTGCTGATACTCTGAAGTTCAGATTTGCTCCTAAAATCCTGTCAACAAATATTACTTGTCCTAGTACTTTTAGAAATGAACTGAGAAATGCTACTGGTCACTTCTTTTTTTGTTATAAAACTTTTATTATTTTTAGCGACAATAAAGTGTGTTCATTTTAGAAATGTGGAAAAAGCAAATAAGCAGCAGAAAAAAATTCATAATCCCACCACTGAGACTATATTTTTTATCTTTCATCCTTCACAAGTTTTTATGTAATATACGAATGTACTCTTACCTTCCAAAAATATGATATCCACATATTACTTAGTAAGCTGTTTTCATTTTATAGCTTGTCAGGAATCTCTTTTTTTTTTTTTACAAATGAGTAAAGCTCTTCCATTAAAAGACAGACTTATAGATTGATTCAAAATACTATTAACAATCAGATGCAAACAACAAAAGATGCATCTAAAATCACTAACAGCAACAGGCTAAGAGTAGAAAGATGGAAAAGGTATATCAGGAAAATACTAATAAAAAGAAAGCTATATAGCAATGTTAATATCAGCTCAAATAAAAATCAAGGTAAACTACATTAAATAGGGGTAAGGATGGTTTCTATTAACCTTCCAGCGCATCACGATAAGTTTGTTTCTTACTCTTCTTATCTCATCTATTTCTTCCACTTCTTTAAACATATCTTCATTGCTTAGATGCCTGTTGTGTATATCTTCTTTAAATTCCTGGAGAGATTGAATCAGCCTTTCTCTAAAAGATTCTTCTGCTTTTCCCTCTTCCTCTGGCCCTTCCTCCTCCTCCGGCTTTTCTTCAGGCTTTGGCTCTTCCTCAAGCTTTGGCTCACTCTCACATTCTGGATTTCCTTCCATTTTTTGACAGGGTTTCATCTTTTTCCTTCCCTCTTGCTTTCCTTTTTTTCTTTCTTTCTGCTTATTTCTCTGTGAATGTGACTTTGTTTATAAGGCAAGGAGGAGGCAGTGAGTCAAAGGCTAGGCGGGCCAACAGGTGCTCTGGACGGAGAGCTCCGTATTTGTATTTGCTTTATTTCTCTTTTGACTTAGCACTGCCATCAAATATCCCCGACCTGAGAAGCCCAGTCAGCAAACAGAGCTTCCCGAGCCCGCCCTCCTACCTCCACTTTCCACCTCCACACCTCTCTCTTGTCCCTCCCTCCAGCCTTTTCCAAGGCCCTCTTCCCCTCCTCCACTCCCTCCTCAGCCATTTGTCCTCGAGGGGACCTAACACCAGGCCCTCCCCCGAACAGAGTTAGGGTAGGGTAGCCCGCAGGGGCGAAAAGCGGGGAGGGAACGGTGGGGCCGGCAAGCTCTGTCCCCGCGCTCGCCCACAGCCACCTCGGGAGCCTTTACTGTTCCTCTCACCTACCTGGTATTGATCCGAGGAGTTTCTTCCTCCCGCTAGAAAGCCTCGGCTTTTGGC
>NW_006202465.1:275175-280748 GCF_000334495.1 Tupaia belangeri chinensis | reverse complement strand
GTCCCTCTCCACCGACCCTCGGGCCCTTCCCACGGGTCATCATTTCCTGCAGACCTGGATATAGGGCTGAGAGACGACCTCGACTCGGGCTCCTTCCGTTCTCTGCCCTAGACCACCCCCACGCTAGAAATTCCAGGCAACACCTTCATTGACACCAACCTGCACAATTCCGGCCACTGGACTCCTGCTTCCTCCGGCCTCCGGCACCGCAGCCCGCACTACCGAAGGAAGCTGGTACCCAGGCGGGAACAAGGACCAGACTAGCAGGACTTCTGCACACGTCGACTCCTGGTCACATGAGATCTACGTCACCAGTGAGCTCGGGTCCCCAATTTCCACTCCCACCAAAAGCGCGGCAGAAGTGGGCCCGCCCTCTACTCCCTCCCTCACCCGCCTTGTGCATTTGTCCCTGTCCGTCTTTTTTGTTGTCACCGATCCCTGGGGGTGGGGTGGGGAGGGGGGATGTTATTTGCCGTTCACTGATTCCTGGAGAGGAGCTGCATCTTTTTTTCTGGAGCCACGGAACTTTTCTACTTTTTTCAAGAATTGTTTCTCTTTCCTTCCTGCCTTCCGCTCCCAGGAACACTAACGCCTCCATCCATGGTCCCTCCTCCAGTCTCCATTTCATCTGCAATCTGGTCCTTCGCTGTTGTGGAGCAGGGTAGGCTGGGAAGCGGTTGTGGGGAAAAGCAAAACAAAACAGGACTGAGATTTAAAAATGCAACTTGTACTTTCTACTTCTTTTTTTTTTCATTTCTATTTTTATTTTTGCCACAAGGTGCGTGGGCTCGCTGGGGGGAGAGAGAGAGAGAGAAAGTGAGAAATTGCCCCCCAGGGGGTATGGGGTACGCTATCCCTTCTCCATTCTTTTCAACAGCCTGCTCTCCAAGCTGCTGGTTCTGGGGCTCAAACCCCTAAGCCTGCCATGTGGTGCTCAGCGCCACAACCACAGTGTACTTTATTCTTAATACTTCCATATTCTTTTTTTTTTCCTTTTAAGTAACCTTTATCTTTTTACAGTCAGATAAAACAAAACAATACTTCTTTAATTACTTGAGTTAATACATGTACAGTGCTGGGCCAGCAGGTGGCCCCAAGGTTAAGGCAGCTGCATCTCACATGGCCAACATCTCTATGTAAATCTCCAGCACTGGCTTGAAGAACAGGCTAGGAGGCCCAGCAGGTGGTGGTGGTTAAGGGTGCTAGACTCCCACATGGCTGAACATGGTTCGAGTCCCAGACCTGGAGGCTTGCTTTCTCACTTTCCCTCTCTCCCTCTCTGTGTGTCTCTGTGTGCATCTCTCTCTGGAAATATTAAAATAATAATGATAAATAAAGTTAAATAAAATAATTATTAAAAAAAAAGAAAAACTGGCTGGGGATGTTGGTGTGGATATGTGTGAGTGCTCAAAATCCCAAGATTAGAAAGGAGGAGAAGGGATTGTGACATGGCCATCCTCCCTGAGAGGTGATTTCTCGCTTTCTGTCTCTGTCTCTCTCTCTCTCTCTAGTGAGCACACATGCCCTATACCAAAAAATCTGTCTCTGAAAAAAAACAGAAAAAAAAAAACTCAGAAAGACATCCGCAGCAGGGTCTCCACACCATTACCCACCTTCAGTTGCAGGGGGCCTAGATCACAGGTACACATGTGCATGATCAGAGGACTCAGGAAGGTTCCAGGATGTGAACCCAAAATCTTTCCCATGTAGGCCCAATTGCTTCACTACAGTGCTACCACCTGATCCCTGACTTTTAAAAAGTATTCACTAATTTGACAAGTGAGTAAGAGTACCTCAGATTTTCAGTTTGTACATTTTGACCTCTACTGAGAATGAATAAGGTTTTTTTTTTCTTTTAGAGAGATTTTTTACTCCAGAGCATGTGTGCTTGCTGAGGAGACAGAGAGACAGAAAGTGAGAAATCATCCTCTAGAGGGCTGGCCATGCACAATCCCTTCTCCATTCTCCTCTCGGGACTTTAGGCATACACACACATGCCTGGCATGGGTTTTAAGCCACCGAGTCCGGGACTCAAACCACGGTCAACTATGTGAGAGTCCAGTGATATAGCCATTATGCCATCTCCTGCTCTTGAGGCTGAATAACTTACACTTATTCTTTATGTATGTGTCTTTGTTGGGCAGCACCCTACTGATATGCTTTCATGAGTTTTCATGGCATTATAATCATGCCTATTTTGTTGATTTAGAAACATTTTATTACAGATAACCACAGTTTCAGATAGTCTTACTATTGATAGCTGTAAAGAATAGAGACTTAGGCCAGTTTAGTTGAGGCAGGATCCATGGTGTGGGTTTATGACGTACTAAAGATTATGATCTCAAAGGAATAAGAAGAGACAACACATTTCTGTTGATCAAGTGGGAGCTAAGGCCTGAGCATCGCAGTGTTCTGTCATTGGGCTCAATTGCTGTTTCAGTCTCTGTTCTCATCCTCTTCTCCTATCTCTTTTCTCTACCTCTCTACCTCATAGCTATGTCTTCCTTATAATTTCACCCTAATTCAGGGTTTCTCAGCCTCCTAAGGTACAGCCTTCTTCCTACAAAAGTGCTTATACTCCACTACTCCTAGATTTCTTTAAAATTCCAAGTGATCCAGTCTTCTCCAGTTGAAAACACCTGGTCTGATTTTATTAACATGGTTACTAGGTGAGAATTCTCTAGACACTGGCCTAAGCCTGGTTGAGGGGCCACAGGGGTGTGGGGCGGACTGGCAGACAGTGGCCCTATAGCAGGTCTAAGTTCTCCCTGAGTTTCTTGGAGGTAAGGAAGCCAGAGATGAGAGGTCTAGCAGGCTGCCTCCATCCAAGAGAACATAACTGAATCTGTTACTTATGAAAATTAAACACTTTTGGAAGGAGAAAAATAGGAAATAATTTTTCTAAAACAGAACAAAAATAAGACATTAGTTAGACTTTCCAGGGATTGTCCATAGATTATTATTCTCCAGCTGATATCTATGAACAGCCCCAAAGAAGGATGTTTGTGAACAATAAGCATATTTAAATTTTTTTATAGCTGGTGGGAAGCATTTTCTATTTGGAATATAGTAATTTAGCCAAATAATAAAGCATCCCAGTGAAAAGAGAAATTTTGGGAGAAATACCCATTTAATATTTTAAATATTTTAAATATTTAAGTGCTGTGTTCTGTAATGTGTGAAAGTTGCCAGACTCAAAATTGAGTCATTTGTGTCAACTCGTGTTACACCCTGACTAAATGGAGCTAAGGAAGGCCATGGAGGGAGTGGTTCTCACACAAGTACTCCTGATAACAAGAACAGCCATGAGGACAGCCAGAACCACAATACTGTACAAAGACCACTGCACCCTTATAAACAAAGCACTGCCCAGAAACTGCCTGCTCAACCAAAAATGATAGTGATGCCAACAGTGATACCAATAACAAGAACAGCATCAGTTCACTCTCACTGTTGATCCCAACACAGCTGATGTAATCCCCTTACCTGATTTTGATTTTGCCTTTAAAATCTGCCTATATATTGTAAGACTTTGGAAGGAGTATCCAAGGCTATTTGAATCTGTGTCCCCTGAGATTCTAACTCTTACAAACCCCAAACAAAACTCTTGTTTTACTAAAATTTATGCTCTGCTTCTTTCATTTAAAAAAAAAATGTAGTTTACTTATTTACTTTTTCCATGGAAGACAGAGGTGCCCCTAACAGGGTGTTTAGATCTAACTCTTCACTCCTAATCTTAGCTGGCCAGGTCATAGGTGTGTGCATGTCCTATGTGCTCAGGGACATCTTAGATAAGAACCCAGGACCTTGGCTATGTGAGTCCAGTTGCATTATGGCTCTACCGCTGCCTGCCCAAGCCCCATTTCTTTAAGGGTTAACAAATGTAAAAAGAAAGCATTTTAGGGCCAGCAAATGGTATGAAGGTTAAAGTGGCCGGATCTCACATGGCCAGCTAGCTGCATGGTTCAAGTCTCAGACCTGGCAGCTTAAAAAATCAGGCTGGGTGTGTGTGGGTTTGTGCCCAAAATCTCAAGAGGAGAGTAGAAGGGAAGGGATTGAGGCATGGCTAGTCCCCTGTGGGGTTATTTCTCACTTTCCCTCTCTGTCTCTGTCTCCCTCTGGCAAGTACACACATGCTATAGCAAGCAAAAGCAAACAAACAAAAAGAAAGAAAGCATTTTAAGTTGAAAGCTAAAACAGAACAGTACATAGAAGAATGTTAATGTTATACTTACACTCCTAGCTACCTTGCTGATGCCCAGCTTCCTGGCCATTTAGGTGCATGTAAGAGTCTTAGGGGGAAAACAATGAACTCAAGAGAGAAGGTCTGGAGTAGTAGATGGGTGGAAGGTTACAACAGGGAAGATAATTGATTACACAAGAATTATAAATTAACAATAACCCCCAGAGGGAAAAACGGTGCTTTTCCCTGAAGAGTAGAGAATGCCAGAATATTATGTCCAACCAACTGAAATGCCAAGGTGGCAGAAGAACCTCAGACCCAGGGTGAAGGAAGAGCAGAGAATATGTTGGTTACTGCTGTTCTGCTTGTGAGTGGGTGTGGTGATTAGGAGGGGCAGCTCGCCATAGGTGGGAATCACAAGATGGGAATGTACCCAAGTCTCTTTCCTTCTGACTTTTGAATCTTTTTACTGATTCCTGTTACCTACGGTGAAAAATTTCTAGTCAAGTAATGAGGAAAAAGCAATTATCCCAGAGCAGGTTATGTCTCTAGCAGCCTGGGGGGACCCTGGTTGGAGGCTGAGGGCAGAGTCCTCAAGTGTATCAAGATCTGTGCTCTTGCCACCTCTTCCTTACTCAAGATCCATTTTGAGTGGTCCTTGGGGCAAGCAGTGTATAAGTATGGGTATATGAGAAAATGCTAGAAAGTTTTCCATGGATGCAATCCCCACTCTTTGTGTCTCACGTCTATTTTGGTGCAAATGATTTTGATAGCAAGAGTGTATAAATGAATGAATCACAGGGGAGGGAAACAAACAGGGAGGGTGAAAATTGTGCTTTAAATCGTCTCCCCTCTTCCACTACTGCGGGTAAAGAACAAAGAGTGTCAGAGGCTAAGGATAGCTTCTGAGAAAGAAGACAGATAAGGAATGTCAAAGTTGGGAAATGTGATTCTAGAGGTAATACGAGGTCAAGGAACCGGTGAGGGGATGGGTTGGCGTCTAATGGTGGACTGCAACAGCAGCAGTCCCGACTCTCTCCACCTGCCATTTGCAAGGCTGTGGGACTGAGCATTGTGGCCATGTATCTAAGGGTGAGAATCCAGAGGAGTATGAAACTACAAAGAGCAGAGGGTATGCAATGGTAGGTGAGGTCAGGGGCCCAAGTGGAGGGAATGTGTGTAGAGGAGAGGACAGAGCCCAATCTAAGGCCTTACTCTGGTTCCTCCCTTTGGGTGTCTGCATAGGCCTGGGGAAGGATCTACAGGAAAAATGATAGGCTTTGGAGGACAGAGGGGAGAGGAGCAAGCAAGAAGGAGGGGCTTCAGTTGGAAGCCCCCTAGAGGGCGCAGGAGTCCTCTCTGGTGGTTTTTTTTTTTTTTTTTTTTTTTT
>NW_006202465.1:273319-274683 GCF_000334495.1 Tupaia belangeri chinensis | reverse complement strand
CCCCTGAGGGGGCCAGGAGTCCCCCTTTGTGGTTTTTTTTTTTTTTTTTTTTTTAACTGGTCATATCCAGGGTTCTGAATCTTGAAAGGTGCATAGTAGGGCCTCTGTCCTCGGTGCTGATGTGTCCACTAAGCTGTCAGTCTTTTTGCTGGAGCCTTTTAGATTCCAGGAGTAATGGAGTACAAAGTGGAATAGATGGGAGAAAATTCTCAGCATGGAAAATGTCTTTCAGGAAAAAAAAATGAAAAAGGGAAAAGAAGAAGAGCAGGCTTCTGTGCAAAATGGAAAGGAAGTTCTTTAGGAGGGAGTGAAGCCCAGGTGTCCGAAGGAAATATTAGAGGGGTTGGGACTCCAAATTCCCAAGATTTTAGAGGTAGTGTGTGTGTGTGCATTGTGTATGGGTATGTGTGCCCAATGGTCTTGTCAGTAGCGTTGACATGATAGACGAAGATGCAGAGGATATGGAATGGCTCACAGAGGATGTGAAGTTAAGGCAAAAGCTCAGGGTACTAAAGTTAAAGTATAGCTCATGGTCTTAATGGGGACCACCACCATGGTCACCACTAAGATGAATTTTGCCCTTATACCTTGAAAAGTGAAGTTTTCTCTGAGGGTAATGCTTTTTGACTCTGATTTCTGTTTCTTTGCCTTTTCTTGCTGTGCTTTTCATGACCCCACTGGTTTATCACTTTTAGCGTTACCAACTTCTCCTTGAAATTGCTTTCTGAACATATCAACAGATCTTTATTTCTCAGCAAAAGTATTTCTTACATTTGAATAGAAAGATACTTACTATGTATGTTAAAGTAAAAAATAGAATTGTGGGACCAGCAGTTGGAGTAACGGCTATGTCTCTGGACTCACATGTAGTTGACCGCAGTTCGAGTCCCGGACCCAGTGGCTTACAACTCATGCCAGGCATGTGTGCGTTCGTGCCCAAGATCCTGAGAGGAGAATGGAGGAGAAGGAATTGTGATGTGGCCATCCCCCTTAGTGGGTGATCTCTCGTTTCTGTCTCTCTGTCTCTCTCTTTCTGGCAAGCACACGTGCCCTATAGCAAAAACCTCTCCAGAAAAAAAAATGAATTGCAAAGCAGTGTGCAAATTTATTGTTTCATTTTAAATGAAATTTTTTAACAGATTTTTTTCCACAGGGCATGGGCACATGCGCTTGCCAGAGAGAGGGAAAGTGAGAAATCTCCCTCACATACACACACATGGTTTTGGACATGCACACATAAATGCCTGGGGTGATTTTCAAGTCTCCAAGTCTGGGACTCAAACTGTGGTTGGTCATGACGGAGTCCAGCACCTTAGCCACCATGCCACCTGCTGGCCTGCAGCTTCTTATCTCTTAAAAAAAAA
>NW_006202465.1:261771-273300 GCF_000334495.1 Tupaia belangeri chinensis | reverse complement strand
ACCACACCACAATCCCTGCTCCTCCATTCTCCTCTTGGAATCTTGGGCATGCACACATACACACCTGGCATGAGTTTAAGCCACTGGGTCTGGAATTTGAACCGTGGTTGACTACATGGGAATCCAGTGACATAGCCATTACACCAACTGCTGGTCCCAACTTCCTATCTTTATATGGCAAAATTATAAGTGATTTTATTTTTTTCCTCTTTGATAACTGTATTTTCCCCAAATCAGTATGAATTACTCATATTCTTAAATGTAATGAAAAGAATCAAAGTACTATGTCATCCAACTTTGAAAAACAATCTCTCTCTCTCTCTCTCTTGCTCTCTCTCTCTCTCTCTTTTTTAATGGTGCCTCAGAGGAGATCAGGTACTTCAAAATGAAGCTAAATATCCCCTTACCTGCCACTGGCTTCCAGAAACTCATTGAAGTGGACAATGAAACTTAGTGCTTTTTTATGAGAAGCGTATGACCACAAAAGTTGCTGCTGACACTTTGGGTGAAGAATGGAAAGGTTGTGTAGTCCGAATCAGTGGTGGAAACAACAAACAAAGTTTCCCCATGAAGCAGGGTGTCTTAACCCATGACCGTGTCTTAACCCATGGCCGTGTCTACCTGATACCTGCCACAGAGTAAGGGACATTCCTGTTACAGACCAAGGAGAACTCGAGAAACAAAGTGCAAATCTGTTTGGGGGATGGGTTGCGGTCGTTGTGCTCAAGCGCAGTCCGTCATGGGAGGGGTGGGTGTCAGCCGACCCTAGGGGCCTTCTAGCCAGCGGCCTTAAGGGCTGCTCGCTGGGGCCTCAGAGTGGAGTTGCCGCCCCGTGGCTGACCAGTCACAGGGGATCCAGCAGTTGCTGCAGGCAGAGAAGTGGGCCGCCAAGAAGGTGTGTCTAAGGCCTACAAGCTAAAGAACCAGAAACTGAAGCAGGCCTAAGAAGCATTTCTGGCTGAAATTGAACAGTACCTCCTGCAGAGGGAGAAAGAGTTCAAGGCCAAGGAAGCCAGGGCTCTGGAATCCCACGGTAGTGGTATTTGCAGCACTAATGTGGAGAAGGAGACTCAGGAGAAGATGACCATCCTCCAGAACTAGTTCCTACAGAAGAGGGATGAAGTCTTGGGTAATCTCTTGGCCTTTGTCTGTGATGTCAGACCAGAAATCCATGAAAACTACCGCATGAATGGATAGAACAACAAAGATGCCCTTGTGGAATATGAAGTTTTACAGAATTTCAGTTATATTCTTGGGAAAGGTATTAAATAATTTCTGTATAAGGGATAGCAGGTGGTGTGGTGGTTAAGGGACTGGACTCCCACATGGCAGACTATAGTTCAAGTCCTGGACCTGGTGCTTTGCTTTCTCATTTTCCCTCTCTTTCTCTGTCTCTGTCTGCTGAGTGCATGTGACCTATAGCAAATATAGTAACAATAAATAAATAAAATAAAATAATTCTTAAAATATATTTCTGTATATTATATAACAGATATCTTCACTTTTTGCAGAGTAGCAAATCTAGCTTCTTTGTACACTTAGAACTTATTCGAAGATTTCATCTTTTTATCTCATATTTCTTAGAAATTTAATGAATGTATGTTGGTTTCCTATGCCTTTAGCTCAAGCAACACATTTATCAATGCTACTTCTTTCTTAGATCTAGTAGAAAAGGAAAGTCTTTGAAGAAAGAAGGATTAATTTTTTTTTCCCTAATGCTTTCTTGAAGGTCAGGGGCTTTATCTATGAAAAAGTAGTAAATAGTTACTTGTAACTGTGAAAAGCAGCAGCCAGCCTTAAAGGAGTCCATTCCGGCTAAAAGTTAGAACAGTGACTGCTAGTGTAATCATTTGGGCTGCTTTTAGTTTCTTTTAATCAAAATACTAGATGATAGAATTCACAAACTTGTTACATGTTATTACTTGGTATGCTGATAATAATTTAAAAATAAAAGGCTCTTTGTCACAAAAATATTATTTATTAATAAATAAATAAAAAGTAAACCCAGCTGACTCAAACAAAATTGTGTGCTCTCCCTGACTATTGTTGCTTTTCTGGTCTTTCTAAAGAGATAATGTCCTCTACCAAACTTTGGTCTTTTTCTGTGTGTTTGTAAGTTTGGGGAATAAATGTCGGGATTGATAAATCAGTTTGAGTAGGCAGGGCCTAGTCTGTTCTAAGTAATTTATACAAGTATCATCTGACAAAGTAGGAATTCTATAAAGTCTTAATTTTTACATTTATAAAAAAGATGTAACTCTTGAGTTAAGTTTACCGTGGTCTCACCTCTGTATACGCGCACATTTTCCCGTGTCTCCTGGTCACTGGGGAATTTACACAAGTGGCGAGGGATAGCTTCTGCAATGTCCAGGTTCTTGGTATTTTGGACAAAGAATTGAATGAAACACGCCAATAACAAAAGCAAATGGTATTTTATTAAGCAAAAGTGAAAGTACACTCCTGAGAGGTTAAGAGTGGACCTGAGTGGAGAAAGAGTGACTCAAGGGCCCAGTTATTTATTTTTAACTGTATTTTTGCCAGCCCCAAGTGCTATACTCTTAATGTCCTCACTTTACATAGAATAAAACTGAGGCACATAAAGGTTAAGCAAATTACCTGAGGTTATTTAGATGATAAATTGCAAAACCAAAATATAGACAAAACTGTTGGGCTCCAGAATCAATGTTCTTAGCCTCTCAATTAAGTAAATAATAAATACATTAGCATGATGATTTGTGGATCAGCTTTTGGTGCAGTGGTAATGTGTTGCTCAAGTGACACTGAATCTGAGTGAATGATTGAGTTTGGCTCCTTGGTTGATTCGCACATGCTGGGTGTGCATGTTCATGATTCTGGTTAGCTGGGCTGGAGGGTGGGGATTACAGTTTGAGACCCTGTTGAGGGTGCTTGTTTCTCTCTCTCTCTCTCTCACATTCTCTCTTATAAAGGAAATAAATAAACTTTAATAAAAACTTTTAAAAGGATGATTGGAACAGCTGAAGACCTATGTTCTTAAACATAATCTTAAAATTATATTTGTTTTTCAATATTTTAGTTTAGTTTTCTAATATTTTAAAGGCAAATCCCAATCCTATTCATTGTTTTTTTCTAAGGGGAACCATGTTTTCCTTCACATTGAATAAAATTGGGCATAATGAAGATAATTCAAGAAATTGAAATTGAAGCTGAAAAAAAATGCAAAGAAGAAAAATAGTCTTTGATATTGAGAAAGAAATTATGAGAAAGATGAAATTAGGATTTAGTAGATACTATGAGGAAGAAGCTAGGACACACAGAAAAGCTATCCAGTAGAAAATTAAGATACAATTCAGGAATGGGAAAATATAATAGACATTTATTGTATGACTGCATAATTCATGGGAGAGAAGTATGCCAAGTAGATTCCTTCAGTGTTTTTAATCCATGTGCATTTTTCAAAAATAAATAAATATCATTCAACAAGTAATATCTCCTAACTTGTTTTAAAATATAATGATGGATTTCTTTTTCTCTTTTAACAAAATTCAGATGTGTATTGGAGAAACTTATTAAGGTGAGTAAAGGGAAGCATTGTTACTGATTCAGCAGCATAGTCTGAACAGCACTGAATAGGAACCTCTGGTAGAATAATAGGGGTAATCTTGGGACCAGCAGTTAGCGTAATGGCTATGTCGCTGAACTCCCACATTGTCTACCATAGTTCGAGTCCTGGACCTGGTGGCTTAAACTCACACCGGGCACATGTGCGTGCGTGCCCAAGATCCCGAGAGGAGAATGGAGGAGAAGGGATTGCAGTGTGGCCATCCCCCCGGGGGGTGATTTCTCGCTTTCTGTCTCTCTGTCTCTCTCTGTCTGTCTGGTGAGCGCACGCACTCTATAGCAAAAGTCTCTCTCTCTCAAAAAAAAAAAAAAAAGAAATAGGGGTAATTTTGATTAATGGTGCAACTAATTTTGGACTTACTGAGATTTAGGCGTTATTGGAACATCCAGAAGGAAAGTTCCACTAGAGAGAGAATTGGATAAAAATCTGTAGGGCCAGAGAGAGGTCGAGCTGGAGAAGTAGAATTGGGTGTCTTCATTTCTAGGACTGTCGTGACTACTGCAGAAGTGGATGAGATCAGGCAAAGAGAACATGGAAGCTGAGAAGGGAAGGGACTTTTATCATTTAGAGAAGGAATATACACTAGATGCTATGATTCTAGGAACTGGAATGAAATCTCTGTTATTGACTAATTGATCTTTCACCTTTTTAAAAACATTACAAACCTTTTTTAGAAACTAACCAAAGCTATGAACTCTCTCCTTAGCACATGCACATATCTTGTACAAATGGATACATCTACCCTCACAATCAATTTTGAACACGAGTTTCTGGTGTCCACATGTTTCTTCTATTGATAACTGTGATCTAATTTAATCAGTAGAAATTATATAACAGGAAGGTCAAATAGAAAAAAAATACTAGTAAGATGAGAGACATAAACATGAATATATTAAAAACTACAGTAGATGTAATTGGGTAGAACCCTCCAAATAGGACTGGACAAAAATAAGCTTGTAAGAGATACACCATAAATGTATGGACAGTGGAAAATAAATAAGTATATGGAGTAACCAAAGGAAACCTGGTATAGCTATAAGAAGTGCAAGGCAGTCCTAAAGGCAAGATGCATTTCTAGAGATAAAGGGATGTATTTTAAAATGTTAAAATGTTCACTCTAACAGGAAGACATTAAAATTCTAAATCTGTGCATTTATTAACACTGTTCAAAAATACAAAATGAAAAATTATTAAAAATAAAAGGAGGGGCCAGCACATTAAGGCTGATTATACTTTGAATGCTGGATCTGGCAGTTTGCTTTCTCACTTTCTCTCTCTCTCTTTCTGCCTCTCTCTGGTCAAATTAAAACCAATAAATAAATAAATAAAGTTGAAAAAAGTATAAAGAACAATTGAAGATAATAGAGACAATATGGGAGAAGAATGGGGATTGGAGATGGGTGAGAGGAAGGGAATCAAGGGGAAAAAGAAATAACCAAAACATTTAAGAGCCTCAAAAATGTAAAACTATCTGTTGATGATAAAGTATATAATAATATCTTTAACTGAACTAATATGCAATGTATTCACTCTGGGAAAATTCATTTTACAAGCTGTAATGATATACAGTGGTTGAATGTATAAATAAATAAACAATGAAAGAAAAAAAAGGAAAATACAAAGTTTAGTAAGACTGAAGAGTCAGCAGGAGAAAAGGAAGAAACTATTTTCATCAAAGTTAAAAAGAAACCAGAGCCTTCTGAAGTTGACATAAGTTCTCCTAAATCCAAAAAGGCAAAAGAGAAGAGGAGCCACTTCAAGGTGACATTATTTCTCCTAAAACCAAAAGTACAAAAAAGGAAAAAAAGCCTTCTGAAAAGGAAGTCATTTCTCCTAAAACCAAAAATAGTAATAAAATGCGAGGAGCCTTCTGGAGAAGAAATAGATGCTCCTAAGCACAAGAAATTGAAGAAAGAGAAGGAAATGAATGAAGACATTGGTGAAAAAGCCCCAAAGTGAAGAATGGATCACTTCTTTTGGTCCTGACTCTAACTCCAATGAAGCTACCAGTGAAGAAAGTTAACAGTGAGACAGAGCAGGAAATACCCATGGAACAAAAAGAAGGCACTTTCTCAAATTTTCCCATACCTGAAGAGACTGTTAAGCTTTTCAAAGTCTGTAGAGTGACCTTTCTGTTTCCTATACAAGCAAAGATATCTCACCATGTCTATAGTGGGAAAGACTTCATTGCACAGGCATGGTCAAGAACTGGAAAGACATTCTCTTTTGAAATCCCTCTGCTTGAGAAGTTTCAGGGAGAACTGCAAGATGAGAGGCTGTTCTCCTCAGGTAGTGGTTCTTGCACCTACAAGGGAGTTGGCAAGTCAAGTAAACAGAGACTTCAGTGACATCACAAAGAAGGTGGCAATGGCTTGTTTTTATGGTGGAACTCCATATGGAGGTCAAATTGAACACACGTGGAATGGGATTGATATTCTGGTTGGGACACCAGGTCGTATCAAAGACCATCTACAGAATGGCAAACTTGATCTCACCAGACTTACACATGTTGTACTGCATAAATGTTGTCCAGATGTTGGATACGGGTTTTGCTAACCAAGTAGAAGAGATTTTGTGTGTGGCATACAAGAAAGTTTCTGAAGACTATCCCCAAACATTGTTTTTTTTTTCTTTCTGCAGTTTTCCCTCATTGGGTATTTAATGTTGCTAAGAAATAAATGAACTCTAGGGGACCTGACTGGTAAAAAGACTCAGAAAATGGAGCATCTGGCTATCAAGTACCACTGTACTCAGAATACAATGGTTATTAGGGATGTGATCTAAGTTTACAGTGGTCATCAAAGGTGCACTATCATCTTCTGTAAACCAAGAAAGATGTCCAGGAACTCTCACAGAATGCATCTACAAAGGATACCCAGTCATTACATGCAGACATTCCACCAAAAGAGAGGAAAATCACTCTGAAAGGTTTTAGAAATGCTGATTTTGGAGTTCTAGTGGCAACTGATGTTGCTGTGTGTGGACTAGACATCCCTGAGGTTGATTTGGTTGTACCAGGCTCTCCATCAAAGAATGGAGAGTCCTACATTCATCATTCTGGGTTGCTATAGGGAGCATGTGCTTGCTGGAGAGACAGAGAGGCAGAAAGCAAGAAATCACCTCCCCCCAAGGGGGAATGGCCACTCTGAAACCCCTTCTCCATTATTCTCTGAGGATTTGGGGCACACATGCACACGTCCCTGGTGTGAGTTTTAAGCCACCAGGTCCGGGACTCAAACCACAGTTGAATACGTGGGAGTCCAGTGACATAACCATTATTCCATCTCCTGGTCCCAATAGTTGGAGACTTTAATACCTTGATTTCAATAATGGGTAGGCCATCTAAACAGAAGAATAATAAGACTAGAGGACTTGAACAGCACTACAAAATAACTATCCCTAGAAGATATGTATGTAGAACACATAATAAAAACAGCAGAATAAGCATTTTGCTCAAATACATATGCAAAATTCCCCAGCATAGACCATAATATAACCACAGCACAAGTCTCAATAAGTGTTAAAAAGACACATTATACAAATTATCTATTTAAACCACAGTTGAGTGCTTTGATATCCAATATAGGTATGTATGTATACATATATAAAAATCCAAGACTTATAGTATATAAATCTTACATATATAAATCTTATGCTATCTATAGCTTACAACAAAACAAACCTTGTTTCACAGTTAAAAGGTAAAAAAGCTTGAAGCTCTAAAGGCAATATACTAATGGTCAGTAAAGACATAAAAATGTGGTCAACATCATCAGTCACTAACAAAATGCAAATAAAAAGCGTGATGAGACACCACTTCACACCCACTAGGATAGCTATATTCAAAAAATATAAACTAACCAGTGTTGGTGAGGATGTGGAAAACTGGAACCCTTGTACATTTCTGATGGAAATCTATTATTTGAAGTCTCTATGACAAAAGGTTTGGTGGTTACTCAAAAAGTTAAACAGAATTACTATGTGACACAGTAATTCCATTTCAAAAATTGAAAACAGGGACTCAAGCAGATGAATGAACATTGTAACATTATTCACTATAGTTAAAAAGTGAAAAATATTGAGACCACCAGTTGGCATAATGGCTATGTAGCTGGACTCCCATGTAGTCAACTGAGGTTCGAGTCCCAGACCTGATGGCTTAAACTCACACCGGGTATGTGTGTGTGCGTGCCCAAGATCCCGAGAGGAGAATGGAGGAGAAGGGATTGTGGCATGGCCATCCCCCCGGGGGTTGATTTCTTGCTTTCTGTCTCTCTGTCTCTCTCTGTCTTTCTGGCAAGCACATGTGCCCTATAGCAAAAAACTCTCAAAAAAATGTAAAAAAAAAAAAAGTGAAAAATATTGCACTTCTTCTCAAGCCCAGTGTGTGGTCCATGGGTACCCACACAGGTCCAACAGACATATGGAGAAGTGTTATTTCTCCTCAGGCCCTGTCTTTCCCGGCCACAGCATGATGTTCGTCAATGACTGCAAGGTGTTCAGATTCTGTAAATCCAAATGTCATAAAAAATTTGAAAAGAAGCACAATCCTTGCAAGGTCAGGTGGATTAAAGCATTCCACAAAGCAGCTGGTAAAGAACTTACAGTGGATAATTCATTTGAATTTGCAAAACGTAGAAATGAACCTGTCAAATATCAGCGAAAGCTATGGAATAAAACCATTGATGCAATGAAAAGAGTTGAAGAGATCAAAAAGAAGCGTCAAGCTAAATTTATTATGAACAGATTGAAGAAAAATAAAGAGCTACAGAAAGTTCAGGACATCAAAGAAGTCAAACAAAACATCCATCTTAACTGGGCCCCTCTTGCAGGTGAAAGAAAACAGCTGGAAGAAAAAATGGTTACAGCAATTACAACAGGATGTGGACATTGAAGATGTTTCTTAAAAATGATCATCTCTACCAATTTCTATGTGTACATATGAAAATCTCATTTGTAGACTTACAACTTTTAAATTATTGATTTTTTTCTTTTACATAACGCCATTCACATGAAAGGCATTAAAAATACATCTCTCCTACATTGCTATCTGCAAAACATGAGATTTTATGGATGTCAGATTACATCTCAATATTAAATCCTCACTGATATATGTGCTTGTGTAAATCATGAAAATTCTTTTTATAAATACTGAAGTGAATTGTAAGCATAAAATGGTCATGCCTTTTGGATATAGAACTAGGCATCATTTATGTAATAACTAATGATAAAAGTGCATGGCTAGTGATATAAAATCAAATTTTCTTTTCATTAACATATTCCCTTTATTAATGTTATAGAAAGGGGATACTTCAAGGAACTAACAATTTCTATGACAATTAGTTTCTAATATGTTTTATTTTGATTTCAATATTTCCTGTTTTGGCTTGTTAGCATCTTAGAAGAACACAATGGCCTTATATAACAAAGCGTAATGTGCTGGACTGTTTTGACCTGGTTTAACTATTCTGAGAGGTACTTGGATGTTGAGGACAAGAGTGGAATAATCTTTGCCTGTAATTGCATTAGACTGTATAATTTCCACTTAGAGAGTACTCACTTCTAACTTGTGATCCATGACATACCAGATAAGTTTTATATTTCTAGCCTAGTCAAGATTTAGAAATAGAAGAATCCCAGTGTTTTTTAAAATTTGCTGTGCGGTTTTCATAAAACAAAACAAAACAAAACAAAACAAAAACCCTCCAAATTGTTTTGGGAAAATAGAGTTTATGGGTAGAACACCTGTCCATTATTTGCTCATAAAATAAAACCATTTTTAAAGTAAAAAAATACCAAAATGGAATATTATTCATTCATGAAAATGAAGTTCTGAAACATGGTTCAGCATGAATGAACCTTAAATCATTATGGACCCAGATACAAAAGGGCAATATTGTTTGATTTCACTTATATGCAGTATTTAGAATAGGCCAATTAATAGGGACGGATAGACTGGAGGTTACCAGGAACTGGGGCAAGGGGAGAATGAGGACTTATTGCTTATAGATAGTTGCTTTTTTGGGTTGATGAAAAGTTTTAGAAATAGATAGTGGTGATGGTTGAACATTATTGTGATGTAATTAATACCACTCAAAAATGGCTGTAGTTAATAGCTTTACGTTATATATAAAATGACCAAAATAAAATCAAAAGCGATAAGATTGACAAGTTTGGGGGCCAGCAGATGGCATAGTGGTTAAGATACTTGACTTCCACATAGCTGACCACAGTTTGAGTCCCAAACCCTGAGGTAACTTATACTGGGGAACATATGTGTGCGTGCCCAAAATCCTGAGAGGAGAATGGAGGAGAAGGGATTGCTGCATGGCCATCCTTGCTTGGGGTGCTTTCTCACATTCTCTCATCTCTCCAGCAAGCACCTGCACTCTACAGCAAAAATCCCTCTAAAAACAAAACAAAACAAAACAAACAATGATTGACAGATATAAAAATCTCATTTTGATGTGGTTTCTTTCAATATTGAACCTGGTGATTAAAGCCTTACTTTGTATTCTATTTGACCATTAACTCACTATTCGTTACTTTACTTCATTTGAGTTCATTCATTAGTGAAAATTGGAGTAAGCAGTGATTGTCTTTTTTAAAAGAATTTTGCTAGAGGGCATGTGCACCTGCTGGAGATAGGTCCCTAGAGAGAGAAAGAAGGAAAGCTCCTTTCCATGAGAAATTGTCACACTGTACCCGCTTCTCCTCCATCTGTCCCTCATTTTGAGACTTTGGGCATGCACACACATGCACTCAGTGTGTTTTCCAAGCTGTTGGGTCCAGGACTCAAACAATAAGGTTGACCATGTTGGATCCAGGCACTTCAACCACCACTCAATGATTATTTATTTTAAAGATGAGTAGAGTAAGATCGAGTTTCCATTTTACTTGAAGAAACAAAAAATCAACCGTATTTTTACACAATATCAATGAGTGAACTAAATACATAAAATTAAGAAAAAGCTAATTTAAAATAGCATTGAGAAGAATGAATAATTTGAAATAAATTCAACAAAAGAAATACAGATGTGCACAGTAAAAACTACTAAATATAAATATGTGTAATATATATGTTACATATAAATATGTGTAATATATATGTTACATATAAATATGTGTAATATATATGTTACATATAAATATGTGTAATATATATGTTACATATAAATGTATTATTATGAAAAAAATTGACCAAAGAGAGACAGAAAGAGGGAAAACAAGAAAGCAAGTCACCAGGTCTGGTACTCAAATCATGGTCAGCCATGTGGGAATTCAGCGCTTTAACCACCACACCACATGCTGGCCCCACTATTAAATATTTTTTAAAGAAATTTAAATGGGGAAAATAGTTTTTTCAACAAGTAGTGCTTGGAGAACTGAATATCTGGAAGAATAAAGTTGGATCCTTACCTCACACCATATGCAAAAATTAGTTCAAAATAAATCAAAGACCTAAATGGAAGAGATAAAATGATAAAATTAGAAAACAGGTGTCTTTGTGACCTCGGACTAGGCAATGATTACTTAGATATGACAACTAAAGCACAGTTGGCAAATGAAAAGGTAAGTAAAGAGGACATAAAATTAAAAATCTCTTTTCTTCAAAAGACAGGATTAGAATGTGAATAGACAATCCATAGAATGAGAATTTTTTTGCAAAATGTTTAACTGATCTGCATGGTACTTGGAATATGTGAGGAGACTTTTAAAAGTTTGTGGAGGATCAGACCAGCAGTTAGCATAATGGCTATGTCGCTGGACTCCCACGTAGTCGACTGCGGTTTGCGTCCCGGACCCGGTGGCTTAAAACTCATGCCGGGTGCATGTGCATGCGTGCCCAAGATCCCGAGAGGAGAATGGAGGAGAAGGGATTGCGGCGTGGCCATCCCCCCTGGGGGGTGATTTCTCACTTTCTGTCT
>NW_006202465.1:253386-261721 GCF_000334495.1 Tupaia belangeri chinensis | reverse complement strand
AAAAAAAAAAAAGTTTGTGGAGGATCAGGTAGGTGGTTAAAGGGCCTGGATACCACATGAATGACTACTTGGTTTGAGTCCTGGACCTGGTGGCTTGAAAAACATGTCAGGTATATGTGCGTGCATGCCCAAAATTCTGAGAGGAGAATGGAGGAGAAGGGATTGCAATGTGGCCATACCCTTAGGGGTGTTCCCCCCCCCCACGTTCCTCTGGCAAGTGCACATGCCCCATAGCAATTTTTTTTAAAGTTCATAGAAAACAGTATTAAAGTATGAGTTTATTTTGGTGCAATTTTAAAAAAATCTATGTATAGAGAAAGAGAGACAGGGACAGTGAGAGGGAACATGAGAAACCATCCCTAGGAGGATGGCCACACCACAGGCTCTTTTCCATTTTCCTCCCAAGATCTTGAGCACATACATACATGCATCTAGTGTGAGTTTAAAGCCACCAGGTCTGGGAGTTGAACTGCAGTTGGTCATATGGGAGTACAATAACAACCGCCATGCCATTTACTGGCCCCTATCTTGTTGGTTTTTATGTGTGTGTGTGTGTGTGTGTGTGTGTGTGTGTGTGTGTAAATGCAGGTTTTTTTTAACATTTGAAAATAATTCCACGTAATTTTCTTCAACACAATACTGAAGAAAAATCATCTGCTTATCTTAAAACAAGCAGAAAAAATAGCTTATAAAATTCTATACTCTCTTATAACAATAATAAAAACCCTCTTAGTACACCAAAAACAGTAAGAAAGTTTTGCCGTAGGGGATATTCACTTGCCAGAGGGAGACAGACAAAGACAAAGAGGGAAAGTGAGGCATCTTCTCCCCAGGACGGGGGAATGGCCACATGACAACCCAATCTTCTTCATTCTCCTCTCAGGATTTTGGACATGCATGTGTGATTTCCAAGCCAGAAGGTCTAGAACTCGAACCTCAGTAGTCCTGTGAGAGTCCAGCATCTTAATCGTCACACCACCTGCTGGCCCTAAAATAATAATAATTAATAAGCCTACAACAATCCTGATACCTTTTTTTAGGAAGCAGCCATTAGCTAAAGAAATGCTTTATTAACACAAACACACACAAATTGTACAGCCCCAAGCAATTTAAATGTCTAGGTGAAGGGGTGCCCAGCTGTAACAGCTTTTCAGGTTCTCTCTCTTCATCAAGGATCATGAGAGGCACTTCATTTAAGGAGAAATGTGCAATTTGTTTCTCTTTATGGAGATCAAAACTTTCAAAATCTATGGGATTGAAGAGAAATAATTTTTTCTATTTATGGCTAGGGGTCATCTGAGGTAGTAACAGAGAGCTTTGCTTTCACAGTCTTCTCAGTCATTTTTCTTGCAGAGAAGGTTGGTTGTTTTGGTTTAAGGGGTTCATTAGTCTTTACTGACTTTTTGTAGCTCTCTTGACAGTTCCCAAAGTCTTTCTGGCACCTTTACATAAGACAGGTGGAACATCTAATATTTTGCCAACAGGTAGTGTTGAAACCTGAGATCTCCCATCTAAGGCTTTGACTGAGAGTCCAGAACCCAGCTTCAACCCATCTTTAGGAGCCACACAGATTCCTGGATCTCCATTTTCCTTATCAACAAAGATCAGAGTAGCCATTCTGGATTATTTGGTTACTCCCCAATCCTGATATTTTAATGGCACAACATAAAGGGCTTATTCTTTGATACCATAAGAGTAATGAAGATGTTGTTCACCACTTCTGTTTAAAAAGGTGTTATAAATCTTGTGTTGAATTACGGTAATAAAAAATATTTAATTTATTTTTCTTTTGGAGAGGTTTTTGCTATAGGGCGCGTGTGCTCACCAGAGAGAGAGAGACAGACAGACAGAAAGCGAGAAATCATCCTCCCCTCCCCTAGGGAGGATGGCCATGTGGCAATCCCTTCTCCTCCATTCTCCTCTTGGGATATTGGGCACACATGCACAGGTGCCTGGCGTGAGTTTAAGCCACCAGGTCCAAGACTCGAACCATGGTTGACTACATGGGAGTACAGTGATGCAGCCATTTCGCCATTTGCTGGCCCCAAAGATTTAACTTTCTTAAAGACTTTTTTGCATTAGAGCACATGTGCTCGCCAAAGAGAGAGAAAGACAGAAACAGTGATGGGACATTGCCACATCACAGTCCCTTCTCCTCCATTCTCCTCCTAGGATCTTGGGCACGCATGCACACATGCTTGGGATGATTTCCAAGCCACCAAGTCTGGGACTCAAACTGCTGTTAGCCATGTGGGAGTCCAACAAGATAACCACTATGCCATCTTCTGGCCCCAGGAAAAAATATGCTTAAAAATTAAAGAAATGAAGGGGCCTGAAGGTGCCAGAGTGGTTAAGGTGCTAGACTCCCACAGGGCCGACCATGGTTTGAGTCTTGGACCTGGTAGCTTGCTCTCTGGCTTTCTGTCTCTCCTCTTGTAAAATTAAAAAATAATAATAACAGATGAAATTAAATAAATAAATATTTTAAAATGAAATAAATAAAATTGTCATTATTTGGAGACAACATGAACACTATACAGAAAATTTTACAGGTTCTATAAACATACTATAAGAATGAATAAGTAAATTTAACAAGTAGCTGGGTACAAGATCAGTATTCAACACTGCATTGTAGTTTTATGTATCATCAACAATTAGAAAATGAAAAATTCAAATACACCATTTATGATTAAATGAAAGAATATCAAATACTTAAACTGACAAAGATGTATAAGACCTTTTTACAGTAAAATATAAATATTACTGACAAAACTCAGTGAAGACCTATATAAATGCATAAATACATAAAAATGCCAATCTCCCCAAATTGATGTGCAGATTCAATGCAATCCCAATTAAAATCATAATACTTAACAAAATTATCCCAGTTTTATCTAAAACTACAAAAGTACTCAAAAAACCTTTACCTTTTATTAATACTTTTCTTCTTTTATCATGAATAACTGATTTTCTCCATAGTTCCCCAATTTTAATTTTGAAAACAAAAATTTGACTGTACTAGTTTATCCACATAAGTATTTAAAACATTTTGCTCATTTGTAGGTGTCCATGTGGTATAATACAATTTTTTATTTGGTCTTCATCCCCAGATCCTGGCACAGAGCTCCTAAAACTTTTAATTTATTGAATGATAGGGGTGACACAAATGTTCTTTGTTTTGACGAGAGGACTTTTGGCAGCTTCCTATGTAACTTCAGGATGGATCTGGTCACCAGAAAGCCTTGATAAGAAGCTTGGAACTTTTCAGCCCCACCCCCTAACCGCTGAGCAGAGGAGACCAGTTGATATTAAGTTAATAATCAATCATGACTAAAAAAACCCTAAACAATAGTGTTTGAAGAGCTTCAGGTTGGAGAACATATACACATGCCAGGAGGATGGCGCAACCCCAAATCCACTGGACAGAGGATCCTGTGCTCAGGACCCTTCCAGACTACCTCTTCATCTGACTGTTCATTCGTAGCCTTTACAATAAACTGGTAAACAAAAGTTAAGTGTTTCTCCAAGGACTGTGAACCATTTGCAATCAAATCAGATTGCAGTCTGGCACTGCAATGGCGGCAGGGTGTCTGGGGAGATGCTATCCCAAATCTATCAACTTCTGTGAGTGCGTGTTGTATTCTTTTCTGGAGTTGAGGCATTTCAACTAGTTTCTGGTTTCTCCCAAAGGAAATTTCCCTTCACACGGTTGCCCAATCAGTGTGTTGGCAGGAGAAAGAAGGGTCCAGAGCTTCAGACTCTGTCGTCATGCTGATGTCGCTCCCTCTATTTTATTTACTTCTACTCTAATGTGTATTACTTCTTCCCTTCTGCTAGCTTTGGGTGTAGCTTGATTTTTTTCCCCTAATTCCTTTAGGTGTAAAGTCAGGTTATTGACTAAGAATCTGTCTTTCTTTTTTTAAAGGTAAACATTTAAAGTCATTCATTTCCCTTTGATCACCTCTTTTGCTGCATCTCATTAGCTTTGAGTTGTGCTTCATTTGCAGTCATCTCAAAGTATATTTTAAGTTCACTTGTAATTTCTTCTTTGGGCTGTTTTTTACTTTTTAATTGTCAGAGGGCACTTGTACTCGCCAGAGAGATGAGGGTGGGTTGAGGGGGGAGCATCCCTTCAATGGGGTGTGATCACAGTCTTCTCCATTTCTTCATTTTATGGGGATTTTGGGCATGTGCATACATGCATCTGACATGTGTTTCAAGCCACTGGAACAGGAATTCACACTGTGGTAGTCCATGTGAGATCTGGTACCCTTCCTTAACCACTAGGATATGGGACCAGACTGACTTAATGGTTTTAGAGTGTGTTTGGTTTCTACATATATGAAATTTCCAGTTTTCTGTTATTGATTTCATGTTTCCTTTCACTATGGTTAGAGAAAATACCTTTTATTATTTTGTTGTTAAATTTATTGAGGCTTCCCTTGGCCTCAATATTGTCTATATTAGATAATGCTCCATATGCATTTGAGAAGAACGTGTATGTTCCTGTAGGTAGGTGAGAAGTTTTATATATATCTTACATATGTTAGGACTGGTTGGCTTATACTGCTGTTCAAATCCTTTCTTTCTTTACTAACAGTCTGTTTAGTTGTTCTACCCATTATTGAGTGTAGGGTTTTGAATGCTACAATTATTATTATATAACTGTCCATTTCTCCTTTTAACTTGTCCGTTTATGCTTCATATATTTTGGGGCTCCTTTAATAGGTGCATGTATATTTACAATTGTAATGTTACCTTGACGAATTGACACGTTAGCTGTATATAATGTCCTTCTGTATGACAACGTTTTACTTAGTCTACTTTGTCTTTTATTAGCATAGCCACCTCAGTTTTCTTTTTGTTATGATTTGCAAGGGATATCTTTTCACATCCTTTCACTTTCAACCCATTTGTGTCTTTGAATATAAAATGAGTGTGTTAGGCAGTGTAGAGTAGGATTGTGGTTTTAAAATATATATTCTGGGAACCAGCAGGTGGTATCGTGGCTAGGGCACTGGACTCCCACATGGTCAACCACGGTTCGAGTGCCAGACCTTTCTTTCTCACTATGTCTCTTTCTTTCTCTCTCACTTCCTCTCTCTCTGTCTCTCTGTGGTGAGCACATGTGCCCTATAGCAAACTAAATAATAATAATGAATAAAATAAATGAATAATCACACACACATACATATTCTTCCCATCTTCCTTTTAATTGGAAAATTTATTTTTAATAACCATCATTTCTTGTTTCTGTATTTGGTATTTTGGCATTAAAGACCTTGCTGACCTTAGAAGTACAGCCCCTCCCAGGATTATTTTTAGAGATAGCAAACAACTCAACTGCAAGCATCTCTTACGTGCAAACTAACCAATCCAGAGTCAATATGACCAACCACCTCTTTTAGCAGGCTTTTTACACTCTGGACACTCCGGACTCTGACAGCCCCTATCACCTCAAAACCAGGTAACAGATAACTAGGGAGAGTTCTGACAACCCTGAGCCACTGAAAATATTCAAATTTGCCAATCCTAAGTCCGCTTACCCTGTCATATCTGTTTCTTCCCACATAAGAGCACGGTAAAGGCTCTTGCCTTCATTGCTCCCTCATTTTGTCTGCTTTCATGACTGACTCTGGTGCTTCTCCATGTGGTCCTCCGTGGCATGATGTATTTTCTGTTTCTAGGGATCTGTTATTACAAAAACTTATTTCTTCATGACAGTCATTTCTGTGTCTATGTATAAGTGATTTTTTAAAATTCTGGATATCAGGGCCAGGGTAAGGCACTGGACTCCCATGTGATAAACTGCGGTTTGAGTCCCGGACCAGGCTGCTCGAAACTCAGGCTGGGCGTGTGTGCATGTGTGCTCCAGATCCTGAGTGGAGAATGGCAGGGAGGGGATTGCAATGTGGCCAACCTCCCTGGGGTTGGTGGTGGTTATTTCTCACTTTCTGTCTCTCTGTCTCTCCAGTGCACACACCCTATAGCAAAAATCTCTCTATCAAAAAAATTCCTGGATATCTTCAAAACATTAATCCATTCACATTTAAAGTAATTATTTTAATTTGTTAGTGGGTGCATGAGCTCACCAGAGAGAGATAGAGAGAGAGGGAGAAGGTGGAAGTAACCTCCAGTGGGGGTGTGGTCATGTTGTAATCCCTTTTCTTCTATTTCTCCACCCTGTCAGAATTTTGGGTGTACATGCACAATGGGCTTGGCATATTTTCAAGCTACTAGGACCAAGATTCAAACTACACAATCACGGGAACCAGCGGTTAGCGTAATGGCTATGTCGCTGGGCTCCCATGTGGTTGACTGCGGTTCGCGTCCCAGACCCGGTGGCTTAAAACCCATGCCGGGCGTGTGTTCGTGCGTGCCCAGGATCCCTAGAGGAGAATGGAGGAGAAGGGATTGCGGCGTGGCCATCCCCTCTGGGGGGTGATTTCTCGCTTTCTGTCTCTCTGTCTGTCTGGCGAGCGCACGCGCCCTATAGAAAAAAAAAAACCTCTCAAAACAAACAAACAAAAAACTACACAATCACCATGTGAGATCTAGCTCCCTTAACCTTCAGGTCATGGGGCCCAAATCTAAAGTAATTACTAATAGGGAAAAAGTGGTCCTTTTTGCTGTTTATTACCTATACGTTTATGCCTCCTACTCTTTGATTCCCTTCAATTCCCTCTTACTGCTTTTTTTGATGATTAATTGATTTTTTTTCCTGTGTACTCTTTTGAACCTGTTCTCATTTCTTTTTCTGTGTGTTTTTAAGTTTTCCTTCGTTATAGATTCCTCCATGGAATTAAATGAATACTTATACTTTGTAAAAAGTTTTTGTTTTATGTATCATTACAATTTGATTTCAGTGCAAGGACTTTACAGTGCCATCCCTCCTTTATGTTGCCATTGTCACAAATAATATCTTTATAACAAGTGTGCATACTAACGTAACTTTATAATTATTGTTTCATGCATTTCTTTTAAGTCATGTAGGAAAAAAGAGGAGTTATAAACAATATGTGAAATATTACTTTTTATATTTAACTGTGTAGTTACCCTTACCATTGTTCTTCATTTCTTTGTATGATTTCAGATTAGATTAGAAGTCTTAGAGCCAGGAGTTGGCATGGTGTTTAAGGGCTCTTGGACTCCCACATAACCAACTGCAGTTTGAGTCCCAGACCTGGTGGCTTGCTTCTTCACTTTCCCTCTCTCTCTCTTGCTCTCGATCTCCTTCTTGTTCTGTGCCTCTAATATCAAACTAAAATAAATAAATAAATAAATAAAGTTAAATAAGATAATTCTTAATAAAAAAAGAAAGAAAGGAAGAAAGAAACCTTAGGTGAGGAGACCAGTGTAGTAAAGAGAGCATGAGCCTGGGTCATAGACCAGTTCTACCCCTAGGAAAAAATAAAAGAAGAAGTCTTGTAAGACTTCCCAGAGGTCAGTAAATGCAAATGAATCTACTCCTATGGTATGAATATACCTTAAGTTATTCAACCAATCCCCTATTAATTAATATGAAATGATTTCTATGTTTTTCCATGAAAAGAGATGCTGCCTGCAGTGAACATGCCTTTATTTCTATGGATTAAATTCCTGAATTAGGATTTCTTTCTTTTTCAAAAAAGAATTATTTTATTTAACTTTATTTATTAGTATAATTTTCGAGTTTGATCAGAGATAGAGAGAGGAAAAGTGAGAAAGCAAGCCACCAGGCCCGGGACTTGACCCACAGTCAACCATGTGGGAGTCCAGTGCCTTTAACCACCATGCCACCTGCCAACCCCTGAATTAGGATTTCTTGATCCAAATGTGTGTGTTCTCTTGCATTTCTCAGACTCACTTGCACATACATTGAGGACATAAAATGTAATATAAGATACTTCTAAAGTTTATAAACAACTCTGGGTGGTCCCTCTGGTTTCCTTTGAGTAACCTTGGAAACCATGTGTGCCACCTGGAATACACGACTATGAGATAATACTGGCTACGCAGTACACTAATCAATGGAACAGAGTCATACCAGAGAGCCAATAAAGCTCATTGAAATATGACATGAAAAAGTCATTGACTTTTTTGGGCCAGCAGGTGGCATGGTGGTTAAGGACACTGGATTCCCAGATGGCCAACTGCAGTTAGAGTTCCAGACCTAGTGGCTTGCTTTCTCACCTTCCCTCTCTCTTTCTTTTCCACTTGCTATGTCCCCCTCTAATAAATAAATAAATAAATAAATAAATAAATAAATAAAAAGTTAAATAAATAACTCTTTTAAAAAAGTAATTAATTGGAACCAGCAGTTGGCATAATGGCTATGTCGCTCAACTCTGATGTA
>NW_006202465.1:250572-252834 GCF_000334495.1 Tupaia belangeri chinensis | reverse complement strand
AAATAAATAAATAAATAAATAAATAAAGTTAAATAAAATAATTCTTTCATGAAAAAATAATCTCAATTTAAAAAAAAATCTCAATTTTGAAACTACTCTATAGCTTTTCTTGCCATATATGGGCCACTGTTTGATTATTTTCCTTTTGATAACTTGATCTGTTTTTAATATTTTTACTCTTACAATGACATAATAAATACCTATCTATGAGTTCCTGTGCACATATGTAGATATATCTCTACAGTAATCCAAAGCAAAGAAAGAAATATGTTTATTGTATGCACATATTTTCACTGGTTTGTGTATCTATTTCCTTTCCATTTGTAAAGACTATTGGGATAGTAGAAATATTTTCCCATATCTGTCATGGTATTATGAATATTTTCTCCTGGGCTATTTCTTGTCTTTGCACTTTTATGTTTCTTTTTCCTTTATGACTTCTGCATTTTTCTTTCTTACTTAAGATGATGATAACTATCATTAAGATTATACATTTTTCTTAGGTTCCATTGTGATATTTTATTTTCATGTTTTCATATTTAAGCTATCTAGGATAAATCTTTTCTTTGGGGGGTATTTGCCATAGACCATGTGCACTTCCAGAGAGAGACAGTGAGAAAATGAGAAATCATTCCCCCCAGAGAAATGGCCATGATACAATCCCTTCCCCTCCATTCTCCTTCTGGGATTTTGGGTATGCATGCACATACACGCATAGCATGATTTTCAAGCTGCCAGGTCCAGGACTCAAACGATAAAGCCCTAACAGTTGTCCTAACATCCAAACCATCTGCTGGCCCCCTAGGATACATCTTTGTGTATGCGGTGAACAGGAATTTATGTTCATTTTTCTTCTGATTGCGTGTCCCATGTCACTTGATTCTTACGTTAAAAAGAGAAAAAATTCTGTGCAAATAGGTGGAATTCCTAAATAAATATTCTTATAGGTAAACATTTGCTCATCATCACCATTATTTCCGTAGGACAAATTCCAAGCAATAGAAGAGTTGAGTCACAGTGTATGCAAAATATACATCTTTTGAAATTTACTGTGAAAAGAAAAAGTGGATGTAGCAAATTACTATCTTACTGAATATGAGAATGTCTGTATCCTCATAAAATCCTCATAAAATACAATACTCATAAAACTGAATATTTTAAGTAAACACTCATTACCTATTTGGTAGGTAGATATCAATACTGTCATATTTATGGCTTTTTATTTGTCGTTTTGGCTCCTAGTGAAGCTGAATAATATTTATTCTACAGAGAGATTTATTTGCCGGATACCCTATTTATGTTCTTTCCAGAATTTTCAAGCTATAATAACCACTATTTTGACTTTTATGAGTCACCTAATTATGAATTATAAACCAATAGAGTCTGATTGTATGGAGATGCTTTCCGCAAAGCTCAGCTGAAGCAAAGTCTATGGTGGGAGTTAATGGAGGCAGTAGTGAATACCATGATTTCATGGGAACCCCAAAATGGAGGTTTCAGCTAAATGCACATTGTGTTTGTAAGAGTATGTGTGTGTGTGTAGAAATAAGTGTCAGAAACATGCATATTTAATAAGAACTCTAGATGATTATAATATAAGTAAATAATGCTATGATTTGAATATTCCCTCCAAAACTCACTTTGAGATTTAATTGCCTTAGTGATTTAATAAAGAAGTGGGACTTTTAAGAGGTAAGTAGGCCACAAGAGCTCTGCCTATATGAATGGATTAATGCTCCTATCATTGGAGTGTGTTAGTTACTGTGGGAGTTCAGCCCCCTTTTGTCTTTCCATCTTGCCCTTCCACCTTCCACTGTGGGATGACTCTCATCACATGAATCCATGTATGCTCTTGCATCTCTAAGTCTCCAGAATATAAAACTAAAAAACACTCTTTTTTTTTCATTATAAATTATTCAGTATGTGATGTTCCGTTATAGCAGCAGAAAATGAACCAAGACAGATGATTTTTTTGAGACATCAGTTATACAATGATAGAATAATTTTAAACAATTATTTAATTTTATTTGTTTTCATTATTGTTTTTTTAATTTGATAAAAGAGACAGAGAGAGAGAGAGAAAGGGAAAGTGAGAAAGCAAGCTGCCACGGGAACCAGCAGTTAGCGTAATGGCTATGTTGCTGGACTCCCACGTAGTCGACCACGGTTTGCGTCCCGGACCCAGTGGCTTAAAACTCATGCCGGGCGCGTGTGCGTGCGTGCCCAAGATCCCGAGAGGAGAATGGAAGAGAAGGGAATGCG